>NW_005054691.1:64128-75661 GCF_000277835.1 Geospiza fortis | reverse complement strand
AGCTCTGCTGGCATTTTCCAGCCACCTCACTGAGGCCTGGCTACTGACAGCTGGAATGGTCTTGGTCAGTTTTTTGTCCAAAATTTGTAGTATTTTTTACTTTAAAAAATGGAATTTCAATAATAAATGGGGATAATTTTAATAAATACCAAGGGATTTACAGGGTCATTAAATGAGGGGAGTTTTAATGGGATGCTGCAAATAAAGGCACAAAAGCAACCACAGCTCCATGAGAACCACTACAAATGATAATAAATAGTAATAAAGACCACCAAAAATAGATAAAAATAATAATAAAAAACCCACCACAAATTATAATAAATAAAACACACTAAAAATAGATAATAATAAACCCCACTAAAATTTGATAATAAATAATAAAAACAATATTTAAAGGCAATAAATTATAACAAAACCCACTAAAAATTACATATAAAATAAATAATAATAAAAAAATCTACATTGAGACAAGTGCCTGCTCTGGAACAGCCCACCCCAGAGGTGCCCTGGTGACCCCAGCCCTACCCCAGAGATCCCTGGTGACCCCAGCCTGATCCGAGAGATCCCTGGTGACCCCAGCCCCAGCCCAGAGATCCCTGGTGACCCCAGCCCCAGCCCAAGGACCCTGGTGACCCCAGCCCAGCTCTCACGTGGGTGACCATGACGTTCTCGGTGCCTCCGGCAGGGGGCTGTGTGGGCTCCGCGGGCTCCGCGGGCTCCGGGGCCGCGCTCCCGCTCGGAGCCTCCTCTTTGCTGCCCGGCTCCCCCGGGCTGGGCTTCCCCTCGTGCACCGAGTGGGACAGGATGGCTGCTATGGACAGCTCCACTTGGAAATGCAAAAAGTTATTCCACGTGTATTTAAAAAATAAATCCTGGAGGAGAAATGAGAGATGGAAGAGTTTACTCAGGATAAATTTTCCTGGTTTTAATGATATCAGGGATCTTTAAGGATCTTCCCAATTCAACCCATCCCAGGATTCTGGGACTCTGGGATATTAAATTGTTGCCCAAGTTGTTGTTTGATCAAGCAATTCCAATCAAACAGTTTTCCTGCTACATGCCAGCACCCACGGCAGGCTGGGCTCTGCATTCCCAGGGCGCTCAGTCTGCTGGGAAATCAGTGAATATTCCCAATAAATGGAGCACTTAGGAATCCTCTCACACAGCACTCACAGCACAGACACACTGAATTAAACAACTTAACTCTGCTGGGGCTCAATGAAGCCTAGGAAAAACAGGAACTAAACCACTACTAAGGGTGGAATTAATTCTCTTACAGCTGCCCAGGTTCTGGGAGGCTTTTTCCAGCCTCAGGGATCCTGGGAGAAAATTAATCTCTCATCATTCCAGGAGCTCACACACACAGCACAGACTGTTTCACACCTTCTCCACTAAATTGACATGGAACAGGAAGTGTGAGGCTCAGTCCAAAACCCCAAACAGTCAGATCTGGATCACAAACGCTCCTCCAGGGGAAGAGGAGCTGGAGCAGGCAAGGGAAATGCCAGGACTGTGGCCCCCCGGCACAAGCCCTGCACAGGAGGGATCCCAGGTCCCACCGCCGGTGCCCCGGACACTCACAAGTAACAACTCCATGGTGCCGAGCCGGCAGAGCTCGTGGTTGATGCTGGGCGTGTTGGCGTGCAGCAGCGCCGCGATCAGCCGCGAGCCGTGCAGCCGCGCGTTCCCCAGCGGCTCCTCCAGCACCCCCAGCGTGGTCAGGATCGCCGGTTTCTGAGGGCAGGGAGGGCAGTCAGGGCAGGACAGCGTTCCCCCAGCACACCTGCACCAGGGTTCTACAGGGCCTTGGCCATAAATCCAACCCTGGGAATTCCACCCCACCAGGGGCGAGAGCTTCCCATGGAGGGGACAGAGCCCTGGAACCCTGCACTGCCCGGGCAGGGCCTGAGTCCCCTGCTCTGCAGGCATCCCAATCCCAGCTGGACATGTCCCTGTGTCACCTGCTCCAGGTGACCCTGCCCTGCATGGAGTAGCACTGGATGATCCCTAACAACCCCAGCTGGAATTCTGAGATTTAACAGAACCCACCCATTTCAGGAATGTTCTCAGCAGGGAAACCTAAACCACCTTCCCAAGAGGATGGGTCTGGGGCCACTGGGAGATTTAACTTCCAAATCAGAATATCAAAATCCAACTATCCATTGAAAGTTTCTTCCTCTCCATCCCTTCCCATCTCCCCAGTCCCAAAAATTTCCCTGAACACAACTCTCAGGCTCCTGCTGCTCATCCCTGCACACCCGAGCTAGAGGATTTGGTGTGGATTTCCCCTCCCTGGCCACGTGTCTGTTCTGGAGCTGTCTGAAGTCCCAGGAGTGCTGGTGGTACCTTGGGTGGGCACAGCAGCAGCTGGTGGAAGTCCTTGAGCCGGGGCTCGATGCCGTGTAAGATGCTGCTGTTGACAGTGTAAGACCTCTCGAATCCCTGAGTGTACGAGTCCATCAGGCCTTCCACTCTGAGGGAACACCAGGATTCACTTGGAGTCACTCAGCATTCCCTCTTCCCATTCTGAACAACCAAGTGATACCAGGGTCCGCAAGGTCCCTCCCAACCCAGTCCGTCCTGGGATTCTGGGACTTTATCATATTAAACCAGTGCCCAACCTGGTGTTTAATCAGCAATTCCACTAAAACCATTTTCCTTCTACACTTCCTGCATTCCATCTTCCTTCTCCTGGGGTCCAGAACTGCCCCCAGTATCCAGAGGTGGAGATTTTGTTAAAGAGCCTCCAGTCACACTGGCCATGTCAGTGGTTTTCTCTTCAAAAATGAGGATGAAAAATAATAATATTCAGCTCCTGAACACATTCCCATACCTGCATGGTATTGATTCTATTATATTAGTTATTTCTATTATTTATTATACCGTATTAGTTAATATTGGTATCATTTCCCAGGTGCTGCTCACACAACCAAACCTGTGCTGAGCTCAGGAGGAGCTGACCAGAAATAACCTCCCAGCAGAGCTGGCAAACCACATTCCCAAAGTGCTTCCTGGAGTTCCAAACTCCCAAACACTTCCAAAGAAAACGGCTCAGCAAGAGTTACCTAACAAATGTTTGTTCCTCCCACTGTCCCAGGCTGCTCCCAGCCCAGTGTCCAGCCTGGCCTTGGACACTGCCAGGGATTCAGGGGCAGCAGGGCCTGCCCACCCTCCCAGCCAGGAATTCCCTCCCAATATCCCATCTAGGACTCCCTTCTTGCAGCCTGAAGCCATTCCCTGTGTCTGGGCAGTGCCTTTCCCTTTGTACCCCTGGCCCAGCCTGGAGCCCCCGGTGATCCTGGTAATCACAGTGATCCTGGTGACCCCAGTGATCCCGGTAATTCCAGTGATCCTAGTAATCCCAGTAATCCTAGTGATCCTGGTAATCCCAGTCATCCCAGTGATCCTGGTAATCCCAGTGATCCCAGCAATGCCAGTGATCCCAGTAATCCCGGCAATCCCACTGATCCTGGCAATCCCAGTGATCCTGATAATCCCGGCAATCCCGGTAATCTTGATAATACCAGCAGCCCCAGTGATCCCAGTGCCCCGGTGATCCCAGTAATCCCAGTGACCCTGAAGATCCCAGCGATCCTGGTAATCCCGGCAATCCCAGCAATCCCAGTGATCCCGGTAATCCCGGCAATCCCAGCAATCCCGGCGGTCCCAGCTCACCCGGAGCGCCGCGTTTCCAGCAGCGTCAGGAGCACCTGGGTTCCATTGACGATGCAGGTCTCGCTCTGCTCCCCGTCGAACATGTTCCTGAGGAGCTGCTCCACGCACTCCTGCCTGGGGACACAGGGCTCACTCACACGGGGCTGCGCCTGCTGCACCCGCCAGGCACTGTCTGGGCAGCCACTGCAGGCAAAGGGAAGATCCCACTCCTCCCACTGCCCTGTGCCACACCAAGGAATGATGGGTGGCAGGAACAGGAGGCTGAGGCCAGTCCTGCTCCCCAGATCACACAATCACCGGGTTGGAAGAGACCTTCAATGTCATCGAGTCCAGTCCACCTCCAACCCCTCAGCCAGACCCTGGCACCCAGTGCCACATCCAGGCTTGTTAAACACACCCAGGGATGGTAACTGCACCACCTCCCCAGACAGATGGTGACTCCACCACCTCCCCATTCCAGAATTTTATCACCCTTTCTGGAAAAACTTTTTCCTGCTATCCAACCTGAATTTCCCTTGGCGCAGTTTAAGACTGTGTCCTTTGGTTCTGCCAGCTGTTGCTCCAGTTCCTGCAGCTCCTGTTCCCCACCACATCCCAGCTCTGTCCCTCAGGGACAGCTCCCCGAAATCCAGCCCTGAGGAAGTCCCTTTCCCTTCCCTGCCTTCCCCAGCCCCACGTCCAGCCAAACCCAGCAATCCTGGAGTTCACAGCCCAATCCTGACTACTTTCTAATGTTCAAAAAGTCTCCTTTCCATGGGTATAAATAAAACATGAGACAAAAATGTAAAAACAGCTGAATAATTCATGAGGGAGGATTATTTTAATAAGGAGCATCTAAATACCCTCTGTCAGCAGAGCAGGGGAGGCAGAGGCAGGAAAAGGAGGCAATTTTCTGTAATGAACCAAATTCCCTTTATTGCACCCAGTCAGCAGCTCCTGAACCTGGATTTGGGGCTCATTCCCTGATCCCACCTCCTTCATGCTGATCATTCATTCCTGGCTCAGGAATGATAAAAGTTATCCAGAACCCAAAAGGTCACTGTAATGCTGGGAAAATTGGCCAGGAAGGGTAATGAGCTTTGTGACCTTCAGCAGAAAAGGGAGTAAGAGAACCCCTCTGCCCAAAATGCTCCTTTATTTTGAGCAGGAATTCTGGAGATGGTTCCTGGAAGTGCAGGGTCCCACAGCCCTCTCCAAAACTACAAAGAAAGCCTAAAATTACCAAAAAAGTCTGTAAGTACCATGTCATCCATGGCCATCACCCCTGCCACTGCAGGGAATCACAGCCCTCATTAAAGGTCCTGGGATTCCTTTGAGATCCCTTCAGACCCTGAAGGTGCTGTGAGGTCCCCACACAACCCTCCCTTCTCCAGGCTGGAATTCCTTGGGGTTTTGCCTTGCCCTGGATCAGGCTGGGACCTTTGGGCTCCCTGACCCCCTATCCTGCCTCTGGACAGAGCCCCAACCCCCAGATCACTGAAGAGGCCATTCAGAGGTGCTCCAGCTCCAAAGGCACATCCCTGCTCTGTCTGCTCCCTGCAGAGCACTCCAGGAGCCACTCCCAGTGCACCCAGTGCCCCCAGTACTCACGATTCCAGTGCTGTGAGAAGTGGATCTGGCTCCGGGACATCCTGGAGCTGAGTGCTCTGGTCTCTGCTCAGCCTGATGATGTCACACAGGGTCTGGGAAGCGTTGGATTGCCTCTGGAAACAGGACAGGAGCAGCGTCAACGCCGGGACCAAGCCAGGCTGGGAGTGCTCTCACTGGGATCAACCCCACTCCTGCTCCCCCTGGAGTCACTCAGGGCTGGACACTCCTGGAGCTGCAGCACCAACAGCCTTTGCACTCAAAGGAGATTGGCCCAAACGTGACCATTCAGGAGCTCAGGGGTGAGGACTCCTTTTTCTCTCCTCAATCCTGCTAATCTGCACATCTGCAACACAAACATCCCATCCTTCCTCCCACTGCTCAGCTTTCCTGCTTGAGAAAACCCTTCACCATTTCATTCCTGCGATTTAAAAGGCTTTCCAGGGGTGTTTGAGGAATTCATCCTCCGGTTCTGGCCATCAGACAAAGCCTCTCGAGCTGCTGTACCTCAGCATCTGCTCCAACACAAATCCATGGGGATGTTCCCAGTTTTCCCCTCACAGAGGGAAGTTTGCTTGGGATGAGCTGAGGGAATTGGGCTCAGAGAACTGCATTTTCTGGACTTTACAACTGAATTCCTACTTGGGGCCATAAGGATATGAAAATGGCATAAAGTGATTTAAAAAGATCTTCCACGAACAGCAGGTTCCTCCCTAATCGCAAGGGAAATTCTCACTGGCTGTAGGACTGAGATGAACTGAGGCAGCAGAACCAAGAAATTTGGAGTAAAATAAGTCAAAAGCAGATGAAACCACTCCAAAACCCCTCATCTGGTGCTGAGCAGAAGATGGGACATCCCAAGGCCATCCCCGGTGGCTCCTCCACAGGTCACCGGGACAAGGCAAATGGAAATCTCCCAGACTCTGCAGGACCCAGCCCCCCAAATCCCCAGCCCTGGTGCCACTCACATCCTCATCCTGGCTCGAATGGATCAGCTCCACGAGTCTCTGGATAATCCTGGCTTCATTCAGCCACTGCAGGGAAAAGAGCAGCAGAGAAAATCCTCGATGGATGTCCGGGAACTCAGAGCAAGAGGGGCTCTGGGAAGCTGTGCAGGAACGGGAAGCCCTTCCTTCCCTCTCCAATCCCATCCCTGAGGCAGGGACAGGGATGGATTCAGATTTGCATCAGCATGGACGGGGAAGGATTTGGATTTGCATCCTGCCATGGAACTAACACGCAGGCCCCTCTGGAAAACATGGAATGCTTCAGCCTCATCTGAGCAGTGGTGGCAGAACCCCACCACGTTCTCCCAGCAGCTCCTGCTCTTCCTGCTGCTCACACTCAGCAATTCCACCTCCTGCCAGATGTTGGAACAGCTGTCATGGCACCTTCACCTTGCTCCACAACTTCCTGTTCTCCATGCAAACCATTCCCTATCCCCCTTTCTGGCCCAGGCAAACCAGGAAGGTCCTCTCCAAAGGCTCCCTGCCACTACTCCCTCCCAGCCTTACGTGCAGGCTCAGCCCCTCATCTCCACCCATTTCCATTCACATCCCATTCCTGTTCCAGGAAAACTGCTGCATGTCTGACATCCCCCAGACTCATCCCAACAATGCCCAAACTCAGCTGCCTGGGAAATGAGCAAACTTCCATTACAAGGAAAAACATTTCCAGGGATGAGTCTGGAGCCCCTCTGCTCCAGAGCCAGGCTGGGAGAGCTGGGGGTGCTCACCTGGAGAGGAGAAGGCTCTGGGGGGGCTCAGAGCCCCTGGCAGGGCCTGCAGGGGCTCCAGGAGAGCTGCAGAGGGACTGGGGCCAAGGCCTGCAGGGACAGCACCCAGGGAATGGCTCCCACTGCCAGAGGGCAGGCATGGATGGCATCTTGGCAATGAGGCCACTGGGGCTGGAGCACCGGGGACGGTGGGAGGTGTCCCTGCCATGGCAGGGGTGGCACTGGAAGGGCTTTAGGGTCCTCTCTAACCCAAACCATTCCAGGATTCCTTGACTCTATGATTCCTTGAACATGGTAATAAGGAATTACACTAATTACTGTCCCAATCAATGTCTGGATTTCTGAACACTGGGAAAACACAGTTTCCCTTTCTCCAAGCTCTCCAGCTGGACTAAAGAGAGGTTACCCCATGGAAAAACGAGTGGAAACCCCTTTGCTGCCAGGAGTGACCCAGGCTGCTGCCCTGGAGCCACAATGGGGCTGAGGGACCCCATGGAGCGACCTCAGCCCTGGGAACAGGAGCTGCCAGAGGGGTGGATCTGCTCCTGGGATGAAACACCCACAGGCCCCATCTGTCCTGAGCCAGGCAGGGACAGGGGCCGGGTGGGGAAGGCCCTCACGTTGAGCACGTCCTGGCGCAGCGCCGTGGGCTCCACGCAGCTGATGAGGCGCAGCAGCAGGTCCATCATGGCAGAGGTGTCGATGTGCTTTAGCACCAGGCTCAGGAACTTGTCCTTTTTCCTCAAAAATGAGATCACCTGTGGAAACAGGAGCCTCCATCAGCTGCCAGCAGGACACACAGCTCCCTCACAAATCCCCACAGCTCCCTCACAAATCCCCCACAACTCCCTCACAGATCCCCCTCAACTCCCTCACAACTCCCTCACAGCTCCCAGAGCTTCTCCTTTGTGTCTCAACCACTGACCTTGGGCTGGGAACTCTCCAGGGAACAAGGGAATAATTCTTATTCCAAGGCAACACCAAATCAGATCTTTTCAGCCAACTTTTCTCCCCTCTGTGCCACAGAGAAACCCAATGCCATGGAAACAAGTGAAGCTGGAGGATTTTCCTTTCCTCTCAAACTCCCTACCAGGCAGCATTTACAACCCTGGTATTTATTGGGATGTGAGTATTCCTGAATCCCTGTTCAGCCCATGCCTCAGCAACCCTTCCATAAGGATGAGCCTGAGGCCTTGTTTATGGACTGGGATGACTCTGATGATCCTCAAAATGCCTTGGCACGAAAAGTGAAGCTTTAGCTGTGCCATGGGGATATCCCAGCCGTGGCAGATCCCAACCCAAAACTCTGGGAAGAGTCTGTCCACACCAGCATGTTCCTGCACTGAGGAATTCTGAGAACTTTCCAGGGACCCCATTTCACCTCCAACCTTAAACCCAAGTCCAGGAGTACCACGAGCTCACAGCAAGGACACAGCACGGGCAGTGCCAGGGAATTCCCTGGATGGGGACAGAGCCATCCCCACCTGTTCTGTTTTCCGTGCAATGAGGTTCCCGATGGTCTTGCTGAAGAAGCTGGCGAGGAGGGGGTTCAGGGGGGGCTCGTGGTCCAGGAAGTCATAGAGGATGTTGAGCAGGGTCTCGTCCCCGCCCAGTTTGTCGTTGATCTGCGGCACGTCCGACGTCAGCAGCTCGCAGGCCGTGTTGGGATACCTGCAGTGACACACCCAGAGCCACCACAGGTGAGATGGGAACTCTCTGGAGATCTGCCCTCCACAAACACCTCAGGAACTGAAGGAATTCCTGCCTGGGAGGGTGGGCAGGCCCTGGCACAGGTGCCCAGAGCAGCTGGGGCTGCCCCTGCATCCCTGGCAGTGCCCCAGGCCAGGCTGGACACTGGGGCTGGAGCAGCCTGGGACAGTGGGAGGTGTCCCTGCCATGGGCACTGGGGGGGCTCTGAGGCCCTTCCCAGCCAACCCATCCCATGACTGATTCCCTCTGGTGAGGACACTTTTCCCACAATGGGTTATTAGTGATTTGTGACCACACCACGTTTCTACACCAGGATCTTTCCCAATCTCTGCATTCCCTACAAGCCACTAGGACAAGTCACTTCCAGGCCAGCTGGGAGCTCTGACCCTTTCCCTGCACCAGTCCCTCCCCCAGCAGCCTCCTCCTGTTCCTGCAGTACCAGCCCTGGAGGTTCCAAAAGCCCCTCAGGCCCTACTGCTGCTGTTCCAGGCTTGGTGCTGCCCAAGGAGCTGAGGCTGAGGATGTCACTGTCACCACCACAGAGGGACCTTCCAGCCCTTCCATCCCTTACAGCCCCAAGGGGACACCAGGACTCTTTTCTCCTTTTCCTGGCTCATTCCAAGCAAAAAACATCTACAATTCCTGAAGATCTGCGTGTAGAGCCTCGCTGGGATACACATCCCATGGACAGGGGAGAAATGGGAGCTCTCCCTGTCCCAGCAGGTTCTGCTCCTGCAGCCCTCACAGCCCCAGGTCTGCCCCAACCCCTCACCATTCCCGTTCTGGCACTACATCCCAGCCCTGGAGGTTCCCAGGCTGCAGGGACCTCACCTCACCCGAACTCCCCCTCTGACCCTGCAAGCTGAGCTTCCCTCAGCCCTGGGCTCAGCAGCTCACTGGCAGACCCAAGATTCACACTCTCCTTTCCTGCTCCAGCCTCCCTTCAGGTGTTTCATTCCACAAGTTCTGCTTGGATGGGGATTTACCGGGGACTTTTCTTCTTTGCAATTTCCCCTCTGAACTTTATGAACCTCCATCCCACTGTTCCAGGGATAAAGCCCTTGGATGATCCCCTCTCCACGCATCCCCAGCCCCAGATCCTTCTAAAGCTATCGAGTTTCTCCCTGTTCTACTTCACCAACTTTTATAAGCTTTCCTGAAGAGCCAAAGTGGGATTCCATCTGGATTTACACAGAGTCCATTCTTCCTGCTCAGCCTTTATTTATCCCAAAAGCCTCCCTGGTTTCTAATGAGCTCAAACCCTCCTTCCCCTCTCCAGGCTTTGGAGACGCTTCTGGGCCTGCTCTGCCTGGGAGTCCCAAGAGCTGCCAAGAAAATTCTCCATGAACATCAGCCCTCGGTGTCCCAGCAGGAACAACCCCATCCCATTCCAATCCCACTGTCCCAGGTGATCCAGCCCCAGTGCCCAGCCTGGCCTTGGGCACTGCCAGGGATGCAGGGGCAGCCCCAGCTGCTCTGGCAATCCCAGCCCAGCCAGGAATTCCTCATTGCCAAGATGCCATCCATGCCTGCCCTCTGGCAGTGGGAGCCATTCCCTGGGTGCTGTCCCTGCAGGCCTTGGCCCCAGTCCCTCTGCAGCTCTCCTGGAGCCCCTGCAGGCCCTGCAATGTGCTGGAGGCTCTCCCTGGACCCCTTCCTTCTGCAGGGAACATTCCTAGCTCTCCCAGCCTCTCCAGAGCAGAGGGGCTCCAGCCCCTTGCACTTGCTCCAGGTCCTGCTGCTGGCCCCAGGGCTGACGCAGCTCTGCAGGTGGGTCCCAAATTCACCCTTCAGAGCAGGATCCTGGCACAGCAGCCACAGGATATTCCAAGTTATTACCCCACGTACTCCTGGGCATTCACTCACCTGGGAACAGCCACCCCACACCATTATCAACTCTTACCCAAAATCACACCTGAACGTGGCACTTTTGTGGCTTTCCAGCAACCCCAGCCCTGATCCGTCCCCACCAGGAAAAACCTGCCCAGTTTCATTTATTTATTGTTAGAGCAGCCTTTTATTTTTATAGAAACTTTGTAAGAACTTCACAAAAGCAAACAAACTCCCCAAACCCAAATGTCAATATTTTTGAGTATACATTGGGTTAAAAATACATAAACACAACTCTGGTGAGAAGCAAACCCCTGTGAGGAGCTCAGCGTGGTCTGAGCGAGGCAGGGCCTGCCCAAAGCTGTGATCCCTAAAACCAGCAGGATATGGAAGGGCAGCACACTGAAAATACCCCAGATTTTATTCATTTTCCTGCTCACTTTGTTCTGTGGGATTGGAAACCCATTGAGTTCAGAGATTTCTACCTCTTGTGCTTCCCTTTCCTATAAAAACCTATTCAGGGGGCTTTGGATTTTGAGGCAACAGCAGGATAAGATTTTTTTGAGACTTAATTTGAGATAGGATTTTTTTTACATTATTTCAGATTGGATTATTTGAGACATTACCTGAGCTATGTTTTTTTGGAGACATTACTTGAAACAGGATTTTTTTTGGAGACCAACTCAATGTCAAACCATCAAAACCAAACCAATTCCCTCCAAACCCCAAAAGCTGGAACATCCCCAGTGCTCAAAGCCTCCCTCGCCCCGAGGAGGTGCCACCCCTGATGGTAGGACAGAAGCCAGGTGGAATCCCTGTTTTCAGCCCCGGGATCCCTGGCTGGCATGTCCCAGGGGAGCAGGGATCCAATACCTACTTGAATCGGACCTTCTCGTCCATGTCCACGGGGGGCTCGTGGGTGATGAGGGTGACCAGCTGCTCCATGCAGTGCTGCTGGCACAGGAAGTCCAGCAGCCGCCGGTTCTGGGCCTTGCA
>NW_005054691.1:59101-64118 GCF_000277835.1 Geospiza fortis | reverse complement strand
ATCCTCGTCCATCAGCTCCTCCAGGGTCACATCCTCCTTGTCCAGCAGCTTGTCCACGTGTGACGTTGTGTTCAAATCAAACTTCCAGAACATGGTGATGGGACACGACTGGCTGGGGGCACGAAAGCACTGGTTACTGCTCCACATCTACTGAGATGATCACGGGATTGCTGAGGTCAGAGCGCTGAGACCATCGAGTCCCACCATCAACCCCATCCACTGCCACCCCGTGTCCTCAAGTGCCACCTCCACACATTTTTTGAACACTTCCAGGGATGAAGACTCCAGCCCATCCAGTGCTTTCCAACCCTCCTGGGGAAGGAATTTCCCCAAAATCCCCCCTGAGGCTGCCCTGGCCCAGCCTGAGGCCGTTCCCTCTGCTCCTGTCCCTGTTCCCTGGAGCACAGCCCGACCCCCCCGGCTGTCCCCTCCTGGCAGGGACTTGTGCAGAGCCACAAGGGCCCCTGAGCCTCCTTTGCTCCAGGTCAGCCCCTTCCCAGCCCCCTCAGCCCTCCTGGGGCTCCAGCCCCTTCCCAGCTCCATTCCCTGGACACTCCAGCCCCTCAGGGCTGCTCTTGGGGCACTGCACTTTGAATCCTCCCTTTCCATCCTCTCCTACCCCGACCCTAGTTTGTCCTTCAGTTATCCCAATTTTTCTCTGTGTGAGTTCTATTAATGATGTTTTTCCACTTTGCTTTCCTAATACCTGAAATTTTGGAAAAGCTGTGAGTCACACCAAAGCAAGGCACTGATCAAACCACTCCTAGGAGACTCTTCCAGGGCTCTTCCTCTTGCTTAACATTTCCTCTTCCAATTCTGCCCTTCACCATCTCACCTCAGCTCCTCAACAACCCTTCACAGTCCTGTTCTGGCCACAGCACCAGGTACAGAATTCATGGAATCCTGGAATGGTTTGGGTGGGAAGGGACCCCAGAGCCCCTGCAGTGCCACCCCTGCCATGGCAGGGACACCTCCCACTGTCCCAGGTGCTCCAGCCCCAGTGTCCAGCCCGGCCCTGGGCACTGCCAGGGATGCAGGGGCAGCCCCAGCTGCTCTGGCAATCCCAGCCCAGCCAGGAATTCCTCATTGCCAAGATGCCATCCATGCCTGCCCTCTGGCAGTGGGAGCCATTCCCTGGGTGCTGTCCCTGCAGGCCTGGGCCCCAGTCCCTCTGCAGCCATTAACACAAGCAGCAGGCAGGGGCTGTCATCCCCAGGGACACAAGGGACACAGCTCCCTCTGGACACATCCTGGGCAGTGCCAGCCCTGGCTCCCACACTCTGCACATGCAGCCCCTGGGCTGAGCCGTGTCCCTGTGCCACATTCCCAGATGATCCAGCAGCACCATGTGATTCCATACCCAGGATCACAAGGCTGTTTTTAACCTAACCCACATCCCCATTTCTGCACACAGAACTCTCTCCATCCATTCCTTTGGCTTTTTCCAGCATTCAAAAATGTCCCTGTGTCTGATCCTCTGCTGGTCGCACTCTGCATACCCTCAGCTACAGGACAGCCTGGACATTGTCCTCCTAAAAACCCATTTTCCCCCAGGAATGACACTGAGGGGGCTCTGCCTTCCAGTCACCAGAGCAGGGCCTTGTTAAAAGCTGAAGACCTCAATGTTCCCATTAGATTTTAAACCTCTCAGTCCTTCAGGGTGAAACTTCCACAGTGAGTCTTCACATGAAGCATTCACAGAACCAAGACAAAGAACAGGGGAAAAACTAAGTTTCTTGTACACATCAGGTTTTTCCCACCTGGAATCCAGGGGGGCAGCTCTGGAGAGCTCTGGAGGGGCTGGAGCCTGTCCTGGGAATGGAGCTGGGCAGGGGCTGGAGCCCCAGGAGGGCTGAGGGAGCTGGGAAGGGGCTGGAGCCCCAGGAGGGCTGAGGGAGCTGGGAAGGGGCTGGAGCCCCAGGAGGGCTGAGGGAGCTGGGAAGGGGCTGGAGCCCCAGGAGGGCTGAGGGAGCTGGGAAGGGGCTGGAGCCCCAGGAGGGCTGAGGGAGCTGGGAAGGGGCTGGAGCCCCAGGAGGGCTGAGGGAGCTGGGAAGGGGCTGACCTGGAGCAAAGGAGGCTCAGGGGCCCTTGTGGCTCTGCACAAGTCCCTGCCAGGAGGGGACAGCCGGGGGGGTCGGGCTGTGCTCCAGGGAACAGGGACAGGAGCAGAGGGAACGGCCTCAGGCTGGGCCAGGGGAGGAGAGGTTGGCCAGCAGCAGCAATTTCCCCATGGAAAGGGGGTCAGGCCTTGGCTGGGGCTGCCCAGGGAGCTTTGGCGTGCCCATCCCTGGAGGTGTCCCAGGAATTCCTGGAGGTGGCACTCAGGGCTCTGGGCTGGGGACAGGTGGGGGTCAGGCAGAGATTGGACTGAATGGGGTGGGAGGGCTTTTCCAACCCCAGGGATTTTGGGATTCTGGGATTCTAGCACTGAATTTTGGAGTTGGGAGCAGCCATCTGAATGTTCAACCTACGTGACACTGCAGTGACAGCACTGCTGGGCTCGGTGTGTTCCTCACAAACTGTTCTTTGGGTATTTTTAACCATCTCTGCCTGGTTATAAATTCACCGAGGGAAAATCTGGCACCAAAGGCCTTCAGTGAAGGAGGTTTGGGGGTTCAGTCAACCCAAATGCAGAAACAGTCCTTCCATTGGTGTGGAATCCACACAGAATTCTCACCTTCCAAACTGACACCCATTGTAATCCTGGCAATTCCACAGCTTTCCTGAGCTTTTTATACATCTCCAGGAGAAGCTGCCTGACCTTCCCTGCGGGAGTGCAGAGGGGTTGGGCTGGGATTGCCAGAGCAGCTGGGGCTGCCCCTGCATCCCTGGCAGTGCCCAAGGCCAGGCTGGACACGGGGGCTGGAGCAGCCTGGGACAGTGGGAGGTGTCCCTGCCATGGCAGGGCTGGCACTGGAGGTTCCCATCCAACCCATTCCAGAACTCTCTGATTCCACAGTATCTTCTACTTCTTCCATCTCAGCGCTTAAATTTAGGTCACTCTCGCCACCAGCAAAGCAGAGATGTTTTCCCTTTTTCAGGTGGACACTCACAGCCCTTCCCAGCTGCTGATTTTATTTCTGGAATATCCAATGAGAGCAACACCCACGAGGGCTCCAGGAGGGCAGCTCTGTGTCAGTACCTGCTGTGGGGTTGGACCTGAGATACATTCCAGGGAGCATCTCCCAGCCCCATGCAGGGAAATTCCAGCGCCACCCCAAGGCCTGTGCTTGCCACCAAGGCTCTGCAGGAGCTGCAGGGCTGGGAAGGAGCAGTGAGGCTGCAGCCAAGGAGAGCCCCACAGCAACCCCTGTGGGCACCAGGCTCTGGGACAGCTCATTAACAAGAGCAATTACAGATCCTCTGGGTGGGCACTACAGCTCAGGGAATCCTGGGATGGGCTGGGTGGGAAGGGACCCCAGAGCCCCTGCAGTGCCACCCCTGCCATGGCAGGGACACCTCCCACTGTCCCAGGCTGCTCCAGCCCCAGTGTCCAGCCTGGCCTTGGGCACTGCCAGGGATGCAGGGGCAGCCCCAGCTGCTCTGGGCACCTGTGCCAGGGCCTGCCTGCCCTCCCAGGCAGGAATTCCCTCCCAGTATCCCATCCATGCCCGCCCTCCCCCAGCCTGAGGCACCAGGGAAGGTGATTTCTGTAGGTGTGTCTTTGGGCCCCACCTGGATTGAAGCCCCCTGTCCCAGCACAGCAGCACCAGTTTCCAACCCATAAATTAATTCCTATTCATGATAAAAAACAGTGTTGGGGTGTTTCAATTGTGGGACAATGCAGGAGATATTTAATCTCCCTGTTCCAACACAGAATTCCAAGACTAACAAACCCTGCCTCCTCAGGGCTGGGAATATTCAATTCCCTGCCAACAGAATTCCAGCTGAGTTTATAGAAAGTTCCAACAAGTAATGCACTTGCTGTTAAAAACCCCAAACAAAGGACCCCTTTTGCCACCTCTGCTCTGTTCTTTTTCTCCTTCTCCATCTGCTCAGGAGCTAGGGAGAGGACACATTTTATTTTATTTTGTTATGTGTTATTTTGTGTTATTTTATTTTATTGTATTTAGTTTTGTTTCATTTTCCACCCTCCCCAGAGCTGTGTCCTGGACAGTACCTGCCCCAGAGCTGCTCATTTGCATAAAGGACAACATCAGTGTTTTACACAGAATGTTCTGAGCCCGAGGAGCTCCTGGCTGGGAATTCCAATGGGGAATTTGTCCTTTAATTATTTATTTTTCATGGATGATCACCCAGCCTCCTGCTGCTGGCAACTCCAGGAAACCAAGGCTCCCTTTGGGGACTGCAGTGGGAACAGCAGGGAAGCAGCCTGGGGGCGTGGTGCCAGCGACAGGGTCACCCTCAAGTGACTCCAAAGGGACCCAGAGGCGTAGTGTCAGTGCCAGGTGCACCCTCAGGTGACTCCAAAGGGACCCAGGAGCATGGTGCCGGTGACAGAGCCACCCTCAGGTGACTCCAAGGGAACCCGGGGGTGTGGTGTCAGTGCTAGGGTCACCCTCAGGTGACTCCAAAGGGACCCGGGGGCGTGGTGCTGGTGACAGGGTCACTCCCAGGTGACTCCAAGGGAACCCGGGGGTGTGGTGCCAGTGTTAGGGTCACCCTCAGGTGACTCCAAGGGGACCCGGGGGCGTGGTGCTGGTGACAGAGTCTCTCCCAGGTGACTCCAAGGGGACCCAGAGGCGTGGTGCTGGTGACAGGGTCACTCCCAGGTGACATCCTGGTCCCAGAGTCTTTCCCAGCCTCCCTGATCCCACGGCCCCTGGGTTGCTGGGATTTCTCCCAGGGTTATTCCCAGCCAGGTCTGTGTCACCAAGGGCCCCCCTGAGCCTCAGCAAACACAGGCACAGCATTTTCCAGCCTTTCCAAAATGCTCTGTGCACTCCAGTGCCAGGAAAAGTGAACACAGAGGGGCAGGAAACCCCCAGGTAATTGAACCTGGAAATCAGGACAAAACTCCCAAGATTTTCTGATTTTTTAGGCCCATTTAAGATCA
>NW_005054691.1:58163-59091 GCF_000277835.1 Geospiza fortis | reverse complement strand
CTAAAATAAAATACTGAATGTTTTTACTAGGTGGAGGCACATGGAAGTGCTGAAGGAGGGACATTCTCAAAAAGAGTTTTGGGATCCTCCTGCCATCCCGGTAACATCCAGTACAAAATCCCAAAGCCAACCCCAACTCCAGCAGCTCTGGCCCAGCTGAACAGGTCCCAGTTCCATCCAGGGTGGATTTTAGCCTGGACAGACACAGATTCCTGATGGGAATTTCAAGCTTATTCTTTTTTTTACCAAGTTTTAATACAAAATCTCCCCTATTTCCTCCATAAGAATAAATCATTTTAAGCTTAGCTACACAAAGCAACAAAAAACCCCCCAAAAACGTAGGGAATTCCCTCCAATTCCAGCATGGGAAGAAGTCTGGAGAACACCAGGACCACACATCCATCCAAGAAGTCTCCACCTTTAATTCCAGTTATCCCGTAACAGTTATCTCAGCTCCAGGGAATAAAATCTCACTTCACTGAACCTGCGGAACGTGAACCCCCAAATCAGCTTTTCCAGCAAACTGTTCCACCACTGGAAAATCCACCTGGAAAACACAGATGGACAAGGCCAGGCTGATCAATGGCTCAGCTGAATTCCCACGGAAGGGTTGGGCATGGAATTCCCAAACAGCTTTAGAGCAAAACTCCCTCCCTTTGGTGACTCAGCAGCTCAGCAGCGGGATGAAAGGGAAGAAATGAATAAACACGAACTAGAAAAAGGAAAAGGCACAGGCAGATCCCAAACCAGTGGATTTGGGAGCGATTCCAGAAGGATCACTGTTCCCAAGAGGAACAGCAGGGAATCAACATCTGCTTGGGACACAAAAATAATTAGGCTGGGCCTACCAAAGCTGTTACAAGACCAGGGAGCTCCAAGCCCCATCCAGCCTGGCCTTGGACATTTCCAGGGATCCAGGGGCAGCCAC
>NW_005054691.1:45404-58135 GCF_000277835.1 Geospiza fortis | reverse complement strand
ACCCTCCCAGCAAGAATTCCTTCCCAATATCCCACCTAACCATTCCAATCTGTGCATCTTTAACTCATCACCTATTTCCATAGGAGAACTTTTTTTACATAAAATCTCTCCCTTTGGAGCATTAGGGGAGCTTTTCCCAACAGAATTCCCAAGAGGAAAATGCCCAAGTCAGCCACTCCACTGCTGGCACTGGAAGGATCCTGCTGCTCCCACACCTCCAGGGAATGCCAGGGCAGAGAATCCACAAGGGAACTGCTGCTGCAGGAGAGGGCAGCTCCTGCTGTGAGCCCTGAGCTGCTCTGTGGGACGGTTCCCACTCCTCCCTGGGAACTCTGGTGAGAGATCCCACCCTGTTCCCTTTTCCTGCCCCAGGATGAGGGCAGGCACTTCCACAGGGAATTTCCTGCCACAGCCACAGCCGTGCCCAGGAGAACAGGGAACGACGGAAAAAGAGGAGTTCCATGCCCTTTCCAGCCATTATGGACCTGAGCTCAGGTTCTGAGAGGCACTTTTTCCCAGTTGAACCTGGTTTTAGGGAGGCTCCTGGCCAGCACACCATGAATCCCAGGATCCCTGAGGCTGGAAAAGCCGTCCCAGCTGTGCCCAGTGCCCACCTTGTCCCCAGCCCAGAGCCCTGAGTGCCACCTCCAGGAATTCCTTGGGCACCTCCAGGGATGGGCACTCCAAAGCTCCTTGGGCAGCCCCAGCCAAGGCCTGACCCCCTTTCCATGGGGAAAAAGGCAGCCCAGGCTCAAGGATGGCACAGGGACAAGGACTGAGCTCCTCAGAATAGATTCCATCACCAGGAACATCCCTGGGACTCCACAATTCCCTCTCAGATGACTCAAGGTATTAAATACCAGGATCAATCCCAGGAGCAGCCACCAGAACTGAGCACCCAGCATCACAGAGCTCATCCTCATTACTGGGAATTAATTGGTCCCTAAATGAGGAACTTCACAGGCCCTGGCCAGAAGTCTCCCAGTGTTGGGCTGATACCACAGGGGAGGGGGGATTCTACCCCTTTGCTCAGGTGAGACCCCACCTGCAAAGCAGCCCTGGGGCCAACAGCAGCAGCACCTGGAGCTGCTCCAGGGCTGGAGCCCCTCAGTTCCCAGGGAGCCAGGCTGGGAGAGCTGGGAATGTCCCCGTGGAGAGGAGAACGATCCAGGGAGAGCTCAGAGCCCCTGGCAGGGCCTGCAGGGGCTCCAGGAGAGCTGCAGAGGGACTGGGGCCAAGGCCTGCAGGGACAGCACCCAGGGAATGGCTCCCACTGCCAGAGGGCAGGCATGGATGGCATCTTGGCAATGAGGAATTCCTGGCTGGGCTGGGATTGCCAGAGCAGCTGGGGCTGCCCCTGCATCCCTGGCAGTGCCCAGGGCCAGGCTGGGCACTGGGGCTGGATCACCTGGGACAGTGGGAGGTGTCCCTGCCATGGCAGGGGGGGCACTGCAGGGGCTCTGAGGTCCCTTCCCACCCAACCATCCCAAGACAAAAGGATAGGGAGATGTTCCTACCTTCAGTAGAAGTTTCTTCAAATGTGAAATCTCCTCCACGGACAGAGAAACATTTGGGTTACAGTTCCTGGAATAGACCCAGCTTCAGGAAATGGTTTTCATCCAGTGTGAATTCCTTTGCAAGCTTCCAATCCTGGAAAAGATTTTTAAAAGTTACTATTAACCAAAGGTACCTGAGGGCCAAAGGCTTTTATTTTTTTCCCTAAATGAACTTTCACAGAATCAATCAGCACAAAGGAAGGTCATAGGGACTGACAGTCCCTGCCAAGGAATCACCAATCAGGCCACTCAGGATCCTCCCAGTTATCCCAGTTCCCCCCCTCCTGCAGCACTGGGCAAATGTGAACTGCCCAGCCCAGTGTCCAAGGCCAGGCTGGATGAGGCTCAGAACAACCACAGACAGTGGAAGGGGATCACAGGAGAAGAGCTAAGCCTGGCTCAGCCCATGAGCTCCCCCACAACTCCAAGCTGGGCTTTAACCAATCTCCTAAAATCCAGGAATTCCTGGTGTGCTGTGGGATACACCCAGACAGAGACCAGCCAGCAGCAGGTTGCCACATCAAATGGAAATTAAATGTCATGTGAAAATAAATGTTTTCCTCATCATCCAATCAGTGACTACTTAACTGCAGGTACAACATTCATCCAAACCAAGGGCATTGATCTGAACAAAAACTGTTCAGGGTTTTATTTCTAAACTTTGTCACCCTTTTCCCCAGAATCTGTGCCCAAAAGTCTTTGACAGAATCCCAGATTCAGGGAGGCTGGAAAAGCCCTCCCAGCCCATCCAGTCCCAGCTGTGCCCAATGCCCACCTTGTCCCCAGCCCAGAGCCCTGAGTGCCACCTCCAGGAATTCCTTGGACACCTCCAGGGATGGGCACTCCAAAGCTCCCTGGGCAACACCTGCCAAAGCCTGATCTCCCTTTCCATGGGGAAATTACTGCTGACATCCACCCTGAGCTTCCCTGGCCCAGCCTGAGGCCATTCCCTCTCCTCCTGTCCCTGTTCCCTGGAGCACAGCCTGACCCCTGTCATGAGCAGGGACACCTCCAACAAGAACCTCCTCAGCAATTCTCTGCTGGGCCACAAATGCCAAGAGTTCCATAAAATACTGCACAGCTCTGGCTTAAATGGACACTGATGCTTTGGAGAGATCAGGGCTGGAGAGCCATGGAAGAACACATGGAATGCACAGAAGAAGCTGGGACAGGGAGCAATGGGGACATTGGAAGGGAGAACTTGTCTTAGTCTCAGTTGGCTTTGCATTCCACAACCATGGAGTCCTGGAATGGTTTGGGTGGCAAAGGAGCCCAGAGCCCCTGCAGTGCCACCCCTGCCATGGCAGGGACGCCTCCCACTGTCCCAGGTGCTCCAGCCCCAGTGTCCAGCCTGGCCTTGGGCACTGCCAGGGATGCAGGGGCAGCCCCAGCTGCTCTGGGCACCCTGTGCCAGGGCCTGCCTGCCCTCCCAGGCAGGAATTTGTTCCCAGTATCCAACCTGAGCCTCCCTCCATCAGTTCCCACAGGCACTGCACGTCCCTGCAGAGCCAGGACACCAAGGGATTCAGCCTGGCCGACCCCAGCAACCCTGAGCTCTGTCACATCCTCTTGGGAACGGCTCTGGAGAGCCTCCAGGGACACCCCAGACACAGCCAGCACTGCTGCCACCATGCCATGTCACTGCTGTGCCCCCTCAGCCAGGACTGCTGCCACCATGCCATGTCACTGCTGTGCCCCCTCAGCCAGGACTGCTGCCACCATGCCATGTCACTGCTGTGCCCCCTCAGCCAGGACTGCTGCCACCATGCCATGTCACTGCTGTGCCCCCTCAGCCAGGACTGCTGCCACCATGCCATGTCACTGCTGTGCCCCCTCAGCCAGGACTGCTGCCACCATGCCATGTCACTGCTGTGCCCCCTCAGCCAGGACTGCTGCCACCATGCCATGTCACTGCTGTGCCCCCTCAGCCAGGACTGCTGCCACCATGCCATGTCACTGCTGTGCCCCCTCAGCCAGGACTGCTGCCACCATGCCATGTCACTGCTGTGCCCCCTCAGCCAGGACTGCTGCCACCATGCCATGTCACTGCTGTGCCCCCTCAGCCAGGACTGCTGCCACCATGCCATGTCACTGCTGTGCCCCCTCAGCCAGGACTGCTGCCACCATGCCATGTCACTGCTGTGCCCCCTCAGCCAGGACTGCTGCCACCATGCCATGTCACTGCTGTGCCCCCTCAGCCAGGACTGCTGCCACCATGCCATGTCACTGCTGTGCCCCCTCAGCCAGGACTGCTGCCACCATGCCATGTCACTGCTGTGCCCCCTCAGCCAGGACTGCTGCCACCATGCCATGTCACTGCTGTGCCCCCTCAGCCAGGACTGCTGCCACCATGCCATGTCACTGCTGTGCCCCCTCAGCCAGGACTGCTGCCACCATGCCATGTCACTGCTGTGCCACCTCAGCCAGCACTCCGTGTGTGTGCCACCATCCCGTGTCACTGCTGTGTCACCTCAGCCAGCACTCCTGCCACCACCTTTTGTCACTACTGTGTCATCTCAGCCAGTACTCCTGCCACCACCCTGTGTCACTGCTGTGTCACCACAGCCAGGACTTCCTGTCACCACCCTGTGTCACTGCTGTGTCATCTCAGCCAGCACTCCTGCCACCACCCCATGTCACTCCTTTGTCACCAGGACACATCTGCTGGCCAAGGGACACGCCTGGTGACAGCAGCAGCTGCTGGCAGTGCTCCTCAGGGCCAAGGGGCTGGCACAGCTGCTGATGATCACAATTCCCTCCCATCCAGCTTTATTCCCACGGCAGCCAAACCCTGCCAAGGTGCCAGGACCGACAGGGCAGCACAAACAGAGCCGTGTCCCCTTGGGAGGGACATTGGCCAAACGCCCACAGGACTCACCCCAAGTTTGGTGGGAGCAAAAGCCAAAGCAGTTCAAGAGGCTGCTGACCTGCAGCTCCTTCCATGAGACAGCAGCTGGTCCCAAATATCCCAAATATCCACAAAGAGCTGTGGCTGTCATTGGAAAGACACGGCCCAAATAATATGAACAAATTAAGGAAAACTCGTTACAGAGCAGACTAAAACCCACTAAAAACCTCCCCAGTGCCTTTGGAAAAGCATTTACACATTAGCAAGTCATGAACAACTGTTCAATACATCCCAGCTCCCCTCCCAAGCTCTCCTCAGGGAAGTTCCACCTGGAGCAGCCCTGCTGGAGGATCTGCAGAGCCCAGGAGGAGCAGATCCACTGTTGCTGTGGCTGTTCCTGTGAGAACGTGTGCAGCTCCTGTGTGTGTAACACATCCCTGCTGGACACAGGACTCAGAGCCATCCCAGAGCCTGCACCAGGATCCCTGAGTCCAACCAGCAGGGCCAGGGATGGGCTCTGGCAGAGCCTGGATCCTTCCCTGTGCCCCTCTGCTTAAGGGAGCTGGGAATTCAACACCCAGCACATGGATGGAAGCAGAGAACTGTCCTTGGACTCATGGAATATCCTGAGCTGGAGGGGATCCACAGGGATCACCTGCAGAGACCCCCGAGATCCCTTCCCTGGGAGCGCTGTCCAAACGCTCCTGAAGCTCTGGCACCCTCAGGGCCAGCACCATGCCCTGCTCAGTGCCCAGCACCCTCTGGGGAGCAACCTGTTCCTGAGATCCCACCTGATCTTCCTGCCAGGGGCTCCTCCTGCTCTGTGCCTGCTGCTCCAGGGGAGCCCCCTTCCCCAGGGAGAAGGGATGCACAGGGGCTGCAGTGCCCATTAACCAGGGAGAAGGGATGCACAGAGGCTGCAGTGCCCATTAACCAGGGAGAAGGGATGCACAGAGGCTGCAGTGCCCCTTCCCGGAGGCAAAACCATACCCACCATTGCTCTGAGCCAACTACAAGGTAAAGGTTCATTGCCTGCAAAAGGAACTGGAAAAGAATGAGGACAATCAGGAATTCCTCAATAAAAACAATCAAAAGTTCCATTTAACCCTTAAACATGAGCTTCACAAGAGGAACAGAATTCCTGCCTTTCCCATACATCTCATGGCACATCCCAGGAGGCAGCAGTGGGATGGGAGCATTTGGAAAAGGACAGGCACATACAAAACCCAACTATTTTTAACAAAATTTCAAGTCTTCCCACTGCCTCAGTTACTTTATCATGGTTGATCAGAACTATCAGCCCAGATGAGCTAAATTCAACCTTTTATATAAGTTAGAACTTCCCTCAAGATTTCACTGATAAAGGAAGAGTTTGAGCTGTTGGAATTAAGGAAAAGCAGCATTTCCCAGGGTACCTGCACTGCTGACAGGAGAATGGAACAACCACAAACTATTCCCTAATCAATGTCCACTCACATGAATTTTGGGATTTATTCAGCCTCTTCCCACCTGCTTCAAGAGCAGCCACAACAAAATCCCAGGATCCCTGAGGTTGAGAAAGCCCTCCCAGCCCATCCAGTCCAAACTGTGCCCAATCCCCATCTTGTCTCCAGCCCAGAGCCCTGAGTGCCACCTCTAGGGATGGGCACTCCAAAGCTCCTTGGGCAGCCTCTTCCATGGCTAAATACACTCAAAGGAAAAAAATTATCCCAGCCTAAAACAGTTGGACTTTTCAGCTTCTTCTCTCCAGCAGAAGTGAGTGATGCAAAGACTGGGAAAAATGGTCCAGAGGTTTTCCCATTTTCTGGGGTTTGATACCATCAACACCTGCATCGATTTGCTGAACTTGACACCTGCAGCTCTTCCCTAAGCCTCCTTGTCTCTGCCAGGAATTCAGGGACTAAAGGGTGGAAGAGCTGTAAAACCACACAGGCACTGCCCCAATGCTCATTCAGAATGGCCAAGTGAGCACAAACACCAACTGACCAGGATGGTCACTCCAGATAGTCCTGGTTAGTTCTAACCCACAAACTCCTGCAGCCCATCCCTGACTCCACACAGCCCAGGGGTCACTGGGATGGGCTCTGGTCTCTGCTGCTTCCTCATCTCCAGTAAATAAATAAATAAATACATACATACATAAAGATCCTTCCACCAACTCTTCTGAACCTCAACCATAATTCAGGAATTGAAATATTCCCAGAGGCACTGGTTCTAACAGTAAATAAACAACAGCTGAGACAAACTGCTGGACAGAGTCCAGAGAGCACGGAGCTGCTCCAGGGCTGGAGCCAGGCTGGGAGAGCTGGGGGTGCTCACCTGCACAAGAGAAGGCTCCAGAGCCCCTTCCACAGCCTCAAGGGGCTCCAGGAGAGCGGCAGAGGGACTGGGGACAAGGCCTGGAGGGACAAGACAAGGGGGTGCCCACGGGCAGGGACACCTCCCACTGGCCCAGGTGCTCCAGCCCCAGTGTCCAGCCTGGCCTTGGGCACTGCCAGGGATGCAGGGGCAGCCCCAGCTGCTCTGGCAATTCCAGCCCAGCCAGGAATTCCTCCCCAGTATCCCACCTTACCCTGCCCTCTGGCAGTTTCCTGGAGTTCCGGTTCCATCCCCGTGGAGGAGCAGCCAGCCCACCCCTCTCTGCCCGAATGCTGCCAGCTGCTCCCAGCCCCAGCTCATCCCTAAATCCACTCCTGACAAACATCATTTCAACTCTTCCTTCATCACCTCAGGGTCAGAGCAACAGCAAATTTCTTTTCCTCTGCATGTGGACATTTGGAAAACGATATGCAAATCATGAGATCCCTGGAATGATCCTGGTAACTGGAGAAGCCACCAAGACCAGTTACTATTTTAAACTCTTGGCCAAGCTCTGGGAATCTTCCACAGGAGCTGATCCAGCACACAACCAGCACCTAGTGCTGCCAGAGCCTGCTCCAAATCTTTTCAAATCGCCATGGAGCTGTGCCAGGGCAGGGATAGCATGGCCATCAGGAAGGGCTCTATTCCAGAGGGTGCTGGGCACTGCCCAGGCTCCCCAGGGAACGGGCACAGCCCCAGAGCTCCAGGAGCGTTTGCACAGCGCTGCCAGGGATGCACAGGCTGAGATTGCTGGGGTGTCTGTGCAGGGCCAGGAGCTGGATCTGTGACCCCTGTGGGTCCCCTCCTGCTCTGAAGACTCCCTGATTCTGTGATTCCAGGTACACCACAGGATGCACGTGCAGCTGCTGTGGCTTTCCAGTCAGACACCTAAACCACAGCAGGTCCCTCCCCAAGGTCAGGCAGCCCTGGATGAGGAAACACAGCCCAGGACTTCCCTGTGCAGTTATTGATGGCAATGAACTGCCCACACCTGCAAGCAGAGGCACTGCTGTTGCTGTTATTGTTATGGTTATCCCAGCCCAGGGCTCCCTGGGAAGAAGCTGGAGCCTGCAGTGCATCACCTGCAGGGAGATGGAGGGTGCCCAGGTGTCCCACCGCTGCCTGGTGACCCCCAGGGCAGGGCCAGGGTCACTCGCAGCCCTTTCTCACCTCCTGCCACACAGCTCTGCCTCCCTGCCCAGCTGGAAGCCAGCCCTGATCCATTCCCAGACCTGTCAAGCACTCCCAGGAAAGCAGGCGAGGAGCGGTGCCAGGCTCATACATAACACCCCACTGCCACCTCACAACAATTTACACTCGCCAGTATTTTTATCCCCAAGAAACTGGATCGTTTGGGTTATCAACATTTTTCGACTGCACGATTTCACTTCCCTAAAAAGGACCCAAATTTCCTTGAGAGAGAAGCAAACACTGTCCAGAATTCAGAGCACCCTGTAAATGTCTCAGGTCAGCCCTGATGGCGGCTGCAGGCACATCTGGGAGTCCTCCTCAAGTCCTGGAAGCTCCATCACCTGGAGGATTTCTGGAAGCTCGGAATGAGCAGGAATTTCCCCATGGAAAGGGGGTCAGGCCTTGGCAAGGGTTGCCCAGGGAGCTTTGGAGTCCCCATCCCTGGAGGTGTCCAAGGGATTCCTGGAGGTGGCACTCAGGGCTCTGGGCTGGGGACAAGGTGGGCATTGGGCACAGCTGGGACTCAGTGATCCCAAAGGGCTTTTCCAGCCTCAGTATTTCTGGGATTCTGGAATTCAGTCTGCCAGGGGAAGAGAATCATGAGCTACTCAGTTATTTCAGAGCTCTCTCAACCTCCTTAGGCTCCCACCTCAGACTCCTGAGCAACACACTCTGTCTCTGCTTCCAAGATGGAACAATTCCCATATTCATCTTTAACACAGCAAAGACTGAATCCAAGACCTTTGTGGATTTCTCTTCAGAGCAATGGTGGAGGCACCAAGGATGGTGAGAAACTCCAAAGGAGGAAAGGAAATGCTTCCTATACAAATCCTGCAGCTCGAGGCCAGGCTGGATGGGGCTGGGAGCAGCCTGGGACAGTGGAAGGTGTCCCTGCCATGGCAGGGGTGGCACTGGAGGGGCTCTGAGGTCCTTTCCCACCCACAGCAGTCTGGGATTCCACAATTCCATGAACCCAGCCCCTCTGTTCTCAAATTACACCATGCCAGAGCCCATCCCGCGCCAGCCATGAGGAACAGCCAAGGGACAGGACCTGTGGAAGGTTCTCCCCCAGGGACAGCTCTGCAGCTCTGGGACCCCTCCCAAGTGGCAGCACAAAATTAAAACAGCTCCTTTGACATCAGGATTTTACATAACTCCATCCTCATTCAGCACCTTTCCCTTTGCTCCCTGCCTCTCTCATTTGCTCAATTCTTTTTGGAATCCCTGACTAAAGGCAAAGCAGGACACACCAGAGGCCTGGAGGCAGTGATCCCAACTCACTGGGGGTTCATCATTGCTACACATCCCCAAAAGAGGCATTTCAGCTCCCTGAGACATTCCCTGCCCCAAGCTGCTTATTGAAAACCACTTGCATACACTTAAAATTCACAGATAAAATTTCAACCAAAATATTTCACCACTTTGCCAAGAATCTCCTTTTGTTTTCCCCTTGGTAGCTATGAAGATGAATTTCTTCATTATTCCTTAATATCTGACAAATTAAAGAGATCTCTGCATTTGCATTACAAAATCCTGGCACCGTTAAGGTTGGAAAAGCCCTCCAAAGCCATCCAGTCCAGGGATGGGGACTCCAAAGCTCCCTGGACAGCTGTGCCAGGGCTGCACAGCCCTTTCCATGGGGGAATTTCCCCAAAATCCCCCCTGAGGCCGTTCCCTGTGCTCCTGTCCCTGTTCCCTGGAGCACAGCCCGACCCCCCCGGCTGTCCCCTCCTGGCAGGGACTTGTGCAGAGCCACAAGGGCCCCTGAGCCTCCTTTGCTCCAGGTCAGCCCCTTCCCAGCTCCCTCAGCCCCTCCTGCCTCTCCAGCCCCTTCCCAGCTCCCTCAGCCCTCCTGGTTCTCCAGCCCCTTCCCAGCTCCATTCCCGGGACACTCCAGCCCCTCCAGGGCTCTCCTGGCAGGAGGGGCCCGGAGCTGCCCCCAGGATTCCAGGGGTCCCTGGGCAGGGCCAGCACAGGGGACAGTCCCTGCCCTGGGGCCGTGCCCATCGGCCTCCTGCCCCCCTGGCCACCCTGGCCTCGTGTCCAGCCGCTGGCACAGCACCCCCAGGGCCTTTCCCAGCTTTCCAGTCCCCCTGTCCCAGCCTGGAACGCTCCAGGGGCTTGGGCTGACCCCAGAGCAGCACCTGCAACTGGCCTGGCTGTCCCTCACCCTGCTGGCCTCAGCCCATGGATCCAGCCTGTCCCCATCCCTCTGCAAGCTCCCACCCAGCTCAGCACCACCCGAGGTTCCCCAGCCACCAGCACAAAACCACAGGCACAGTGGGATGCTGCTCTGCATGGAAAGGGGCTGTGCTGGGCTTTTTCCTTAACAAAAAACTGCCCCTGGCAATAAACCCTTGAAGGCCTCTGTGTTGGACAAATCTACACCCGAAATAAAGAGCTCCTTCTAATCCTTCCCGGCCTCTGAAGCTCCCAAAGACAGAGATGATATCAGGAGTACTTTGTTTTGATCATCAACCTTATCCTCACCCAGTATCTCGTTAAGCAGCCTCCTAATTGCTGCCCTACCCCATGCTAAAGACAGAATTTGCACAGCTTCTTGATTTAAATGTTACTTTTTAAATTAACTGCTCCACACCCAGACACCAAGAAACCGAAACCGCAGCACTTCAAAAGCTGCAGGAAAAAGCTGCAGAAAAGGATCCCAAACGCTCTGGGAACAGAACAGCACAAAAAAGGCCTTTTTTACCAGCTCAGTTGGCGCACATGGAGCTCAATACATCCCTAAAATTCACCTCTGTGGGCTGCTGGGCTCACATCAGCTCTAAGGGCAGAGGAATCTCCCAGTTTGTGACCTGTATTTCAGCAAAAATTCAGCAGGATTGGTATTTCCAGCCACTCCTCTGTGCTGACCCCACGGAAGCAACACCAGTCCCAAGGAACCCTGGGGGGACTCGGGGCTTCCCATTAAATATTAACCTTTGAGTGTGAGATTTGCAGCTGCATTTGAATATTAAACCAGCAAAACAAAGTCCTGGGGTGCTTGAAGCGCTGATTTCCATCCCTTGCAGGACTCCAGGCTCCTCCCTCTTGGCCTGCCTGCATCACTTTGATGCCGCTCAGGGCCGGTTACTCTGTCTGCTCTGAGCAACAAGTGACATTTTCTCCCGGGTCACCACAGCTCAGCCCCACAGAAATGCCTGTCCATGACCAGACTGGGATCTCCGAGCAGGGTGTTGGTTTGTACTGGGATGCACAAGCAGCGTTTCACAGAAATCCCACTTTGTCCTTCCGTGGACCTTGGATGTTTTCATCTTTGCTGCCCACACAGACTAAGGCGATGGTACAAAAGACACTTCTTTGTACTCAGACTGAGGGCCAGCATTTGCAAACTGAGATTTCCTGCTGCACCCCACGGGGAGATCAAGGGCTGCCCGTTCCACAGACGCCTATTTGATCAACACACGGCCTCAAGTGAGCCAGTGAAACAACTGCTGTGCTCCTTCCCTGGTCCTTCATCCCAGTTCAAAGCTCCCAAGGTGAGTTTGAGGCTGTACCTCACCAGAACAGCCCAGCCAGTCACACACTGCAGCTCCTACCAGAATATTCCAATGTCCCTCCACACAATGGACCCAGATCCAAGGCCCCAGCAAAGCAGAGCCTTCAAACAGGACATTAAATAAATGCATTTTCATTTCCTCAAGCTTTCAGGGCATTACAGACACAGGCCATGCAAAGTTTAAAAAGTTAAAATTCAGAAGGAGCTCAGAATGGCTGAGGTTGGAAAAGAGCATCAAGTCCCAGCTGTGGCCAACCCCTACCCTGTCCCCAGCCTGGAGCCCTGAGTGTCACCTCCAGGAATTCCTGGGACACCTCCAGGGATGCGCACTCCAAAGCTCCCTGGGCAGCCCCTGCCAAGGCCTGACCCCCTTTCCATGGGGAAATTCCTCCCTCTTCACCCAATTCCTCAGAACTGGGTAAAACATCTTTCCCAGAACAAGGCACCACCAGGCTGTTCTCCCTGCATGGCACCACTTAACCTCTTTTTATGAGCCAGGCTTCATCCATCATAAAACATCCTGAAAGGAAAACAATCCCTGGGAACTCTCAGACCCACCCTTCGGAGTTCCGTGGGTTTTACCTGGACAAAGAAACATCAAAGCTCAACCAGCTCTGGGAATCCCAAACCAGCAGGATACACTCCTGATCTGAGGCTGCGGCTGCTGGGTATTAAACCTGCACTGCTGGGAAAAAATGGGTTTCCTTTGCCATGCAGTATTAGTAGAAAAAAAATAACCAGCTGGATCATACCCCAAAACTGGCTTCCAACATTGCTGCAGGATTGTCTGAGCAGGGAGGGAGGGCAGGGAAGTGAGGAAGGATGGAGCAGCAGGAAGGGGACAGCATTCCAGCTGAAATGTCCATCCAACTCGGGCTTGGAGCACTAATCCAAGCAGTCACTCACACTGTGACTGAATTCCCTCAATCATAACCAAAACCACTCATAAAACCCATGGAATCTGTAGGGTGAGCATTTCAAAAGACTGAAAAGGATGACATTTGTTTTTCCAAGCTTAATAAAGAATCCTAGAGATTGGATCAACATTGGGAAAGTAACTGAACATCCACCTTGCACAAGTGATCATCAATAGTTCTCTTGGAATGGTTTGGGTGGGGCCTGGAGTCCCCTGGGATAGTGAAGGTGTCCCTGCCCTTGGGAGGGGCTTTAAGGCCCCAAACCATCCTGGGATCCCGTGATTCCCCCCAGGACACCGAACGGGCCAACCCACAGGAATTGCAGTGATTTCCTCAGC
>NW_005054691.1:42671-45195 GCF_000277835.1 Geospiza fortis | reverse complement strand
AAACCCAGCATGGCACTGCTCCTTTCAGCAGGGCCCTGGAGATCCTCCTGCTTCCCCCAGCACTGGCCCTGCTGGTTGGCTGGTGGTGATCCCACCTGCTTTTCCCAAAATGACACATTCCTGAGCAGGGCACTGTCCACAGCTCCAAACAAACTGGGATTACACAACAGGATTTTCCCCACGTGGCCAAAGTCTCCTGTGCCCACCCGGTGATCCCGTCTCACTTCACTGCTCCTCGGAAAACTCCAGCACAGATCCAAACCCCAAGGATACATTCAATACTTCTCCTTGCTTTCCTCTTCTAAAACTAAAAATAACTCAACAGTTTTGTTCTTGGGAACCGCACTGCTTCATTTCAGCATTTGCTTCCAGGTATTTGAGAAAACAGCACAAAGAAGCTCTAAGAACCCCAGGATTCCTGAGGCTGGAAAAGCCCTCCCAGCCCATCCAGTCCCAGCTGTGCCCAGTGCCCACCTTGTCCCAGAGCCCTGAGTGCCACCTCCAGGAATTCCTGGGACACCTCCAGGGATGGGCACTCCAAAGCTCCTTGGGCAGCCCCTGCCAAGGCCTGACCCCCTTTCCATGGGGAAATTGCTGTTGATGCCCAAAATTCAGCTGTCAAAAATGAAGTGGCCATTTTTTTCCTGCAAGACACAACATTCCTCAGCAGAGCTGCTGCTGGAAATGGAGGGCAAAGCAGGAGCAGGGAGGCCATGGACACACTGGACCCCCACACTAACATCACTGCCCTGCACCAGATATTTCATGTGTCAGAACAAAGGTGATAGAAGGGAAGGAAAAACAGAAGGCCTGAAATTGCCTCTTTTGCAAGAGGAAGTTACAGTGTAACAGCCATGAAATCGGGTGTGCAGTCATGGCTGGCACCAATCCCAAACCCCCCACCAACATCTGGCACCCTAAAGCCCCTTATAGCTTTTGGAAACTCCTGGGATGCCTCACCCTTGAGTTTCCAGAGCCCTCAGTCACACACAGCAGTCTGGGACCAACCATAATTAAACAAACTTTCTCTAAAGCAGAAAGAACAAACTCAGTAAAATACTGATAAACTTCTTCTGAGCTTTGGGTCCTCCCCATGCCAGGCACTGAAGCAGGTGGGGAAACCCCATCCTCTGCCTGAAGGACTTCCGAGCCCCTGCCGTGCCACCCCTGCCATGGCAGGGACACCTCCCACTGTCCCAGGTGCTCCAGCCCCAGTGTCCAGCCTGGCCCTGGGCACTGCCAGGGATGCAGGGGCAGCCCCAGCTGCTCTGGGCACCCTGTGCCAGGGCCTGCCCACCCTGCCAGGCAGGAATTGTTTCCTAATATCCAATCTAAACCAATCCATGCCTGCCCTCTGGCAGTGGGAAGCCATTCCCTGTGTCCTGGCACTCCAGTGCTGATTCAGGGTCCCTCTCTGGCTCTCTTGGATCCCTTCAGATCCTCGAAGGCGCTGTAAGGTTTCCACATGACCTTCCCCTCCCCAGGCTGAACATTCCCAACTCTCCCAGGCTGTCTCTGTATGAACGTGCTGGGCTCCTCTGGACCTGCTCCAGCAGCTCCACATCCTCCTGATGCCAGGAGCAGCAGAGCTGTGCCCCATGCTCCTCACAGAACCGAAAACCAGCTGTGCTGGGCATGTGCACAACAACAACTTTGATTTGGTTCAGTGCTTTGGCCCTAGAGAGATCTCTACGGTTCTGAATCCCTCCCTGCTTCCAGCAGCAAACTCATCCACCCGCTGTGGAAGAGGAAGAAGGTTCCCCAGGCAGAGCTCAGGGTTTGGACATGGCAAAACATCAGCATCTCACAGTCACAGAATCATTGAGGTTGGAAAAGCTGCTGGGGAGCACCCAGCCCAATCTCCTCAGGCTGCCTGACCCAGGTGAGGAGGTCCCTGTCCCTGTCCCAGCCCTGCAGGTGTCCCCTGTCCAGGCTGGGTCTCACCCGAGGTGCAGCTATTTATGCTGAGGATGACTGATGCCAGTCAGTCACACAGATTCCCTGGGCAGGAGAGGAAGGAGCGCTTCTCCAGCACAACTCAGCTATTTCAGACCCCTGCACAGACAGGGAATGAGCACCTGGCTCCCCCACTCACTAAAAAAGGAACCCTGAACCACTGAACCTCAGAAAGAGGGATTTACATCACAGAGGTGTGAACTTAGGGAGAGGTTCCAGCCCCTGGAAAGCCAAGGCAAAGTATGAAACACATTGTTGGGGATAGGGAAATACTTAGAAAGTCATGGAAGAACAATTAGGATATACCATGGACAATACAACATTAAATAATGATACAGTAAATCAGGGAATTATAGAATGGTTTGGGTTGGAAGGGACTTTAAAGACCACCTCATTCCAACCATGGCAGGGAACAAGGACTAGGAGAATGCAGAAGTAAATAACAATTGAGCACAAAGAAAAACAATCTTCCAGCTGAAAAATAAAAAGGAAACAAGCTGCAGAGCTAAGCTGAAAAAACATCCTTTGGTGTTTTCCAATTTGCTAAATGGTGCAGACTGAGCACCTG
>NW_005054691.1:34959-42661 GCF_000277835.1 Geospiza fortis | reverse complement strand
AATGGGGTGTCTGGCTCCAGGCTCTCAGGATAACCTGGATATTCCATTCCCTGGGCTGAGCTTGACTTAACCTAACACAGAACCATGGCTGCTGTCAACACCAGTGCAACCCCACTGCTACAACCCCGTCACATTGCAGCCCCATATTCCAACTGCCTGGCAGAACTTCCAGCAGTGGGACTCATGTTCAGTGAAACAGAAGTGCAGAGTCATGGGATGGGTTTGGGTGGGAAGGGACCCCAAAGCCCCTGCAGTGCCACCCCTGCCATGGCAGGGACACCTCCCACTGTCCCAGGTGCTCCAGCCCCAGTGTCCAGCCTGGCCTTGGGCACTGCCAGGGATGCAGGGGCAGCCCCAGCTGCTCTGGCAATCCCAGCCCAGCCAGGAATTCCTCATTGCCAAGATCCCATCCATGCCTGCCCTCTGGCACTGGGAGCCATTCCCTGGGTGCTGTCCCTGCAGGCCTTGGCCCCAGTCCCTCTGCAGCTCTCCTGGAGCCCCTTCAGGCCCTGCCAGGGGCTCTGAGCTCTCCCTGGTTCCTTCTCTTGTCCAGGCTGAACATTCCCATCTCTCCCAGCCTGGCTGCAGAGCAGAGGGGCTCCAGCACCACCATGGCCTGTCTGGGTTCACTCCAGCAGCTCCAGTCCCTCTGCTGTCAGGAGCTGCAGGCTCTCAGAGGCAGCAGCAGAAGTTCCCAGGAAGGGGAGGTGTCTGAGTCCTGCTCCCTGTGAACCCAGCACCGGCACAGCCACACCAGGAACACGTTGCACCACGATGCTGCCGGCGCCATCCAACCACGCCCTGGTTAAATCCCAGGACAGCCCTGGCCCTGTCACTGTGCTCCTTCCTGGGTCCCAGGTGCCCGTGCTGTCCCTGGTGCCAGCGCTGCCGTGCCGCTCCAGCTGCGGAGCTCCCGGTGCTGGCCCCGTGCCCACGGCTGTGCCGCTGCCATCCCGCACGGACGCGGTGCCAGCACAGGGCAGCCTGGCCTTCTGCCCGCTCCTGGCACAGGGCAACCCTGCCCTTCGTCCTCTGCCTCGGGGACACGGGGACGGTTTGCAACCTGTGAGCTCACAGGCTCAATTATCCTTCTCAAAGAAAAGAAATCCATCTTAACATAAAAGAATTCAATTAAACGGCATCCCGGGGGATCTGCCGAGGGAAGAGAACACAAATAAACAGCTAAGGAAACACAACCTTCTCATCCCAGCCTGCTGCACAGCCGAGCAAGGAGCTGGAACGAGCTGCAGGCTGTGCAGGGCTACGGGAACGGAAGGAAAGGAAGAGACTGCCACACGGAAGAAAACCCCAAATGTCACAGCAGAGCCAGCAGTGTGCTCTCTGAGGTGTGACAGAACTCAGTCCTCACAAGGAATCAAAGGCAAAACTGAAACTGAAGCAGCTTCTTGTGTTCTATTTCCTTCTTCCTTCCTGTGGCTGCAGCAGCCAGACCATCCCCACTCCTGCAGGTTTGTGCCTCTCCCAGTGCCAGGCTCTGCTCTGCTGCCACTGTTCCAAAAGCTGCCCAGGGAAATCAGAATCAAAGTGACTCCGGAGTCATCAGTGTCACTCCAGGCCACAGAGCTCTGAGCAGCAGCAAACTGCAGGACTGAAATCCCATTGCAAGCCCAGAGCCCAGGTTCCCAGCACAGGCACCAGGGGCACTGCCAGGCCCACACAAACCCTGGACTGAGCAGTCCAGATGTATGGGAAGTTTTCCTGCAAAGTTCCACCTGGCTCCAGCTCAGGCCCAGCTCCCTTCAGCAGCTTCACAGGTGACCTGGATGCAGCTTGAGGGGACACCAGGGAAGTGCACACATGGTACAAAACTGGGAGGAGCTGCTGCCTCCCCTAAGGCAGAGAGGCCCTGCAGAGACCTGGACAAATTCGAGGGCTGGCAATCCCCAGCAGTGTGAGGTTTAACACAGGCAGGTGCTGGATTCTGCAGCTGGGCCAGGGCAGCCCTGGATGCACCCACCCACAGGCTGGGATGGGGAGGCTGGAGAGCAGCTCTGGGAAGGGACCTGGTCCTGGTGGATGGCAAGGGGGACCTGAGTCAGCTGTGCCCTGGTGCCAGGAGGGACATCCCTGTCTCGGGGGGCATCAGGGACACCAGCAAGGGAGGGGATTGTCCTGCTCTGCACTGGGGAGGCCTTACCTCCACTCCTGGGATTGGGCACCTCAATACACAAAACAACTAAAGCTCCTGGGGAGCATCCAAAGGAGGGACATGGGAATGGGGAAGGGTCTGGAGAGGCCACATGAGGAGCAGCTGAGGGCACTTGGAATGTCCAGCTGGAGGAGACCAAGCTCAGACCTCCCTAGGGGCTGCAGCCTCATCCCGAGGGGCAGCTCCGGTCTCTGCTCCCTGTGAGCAGGGACAGGACCCAGGGAATGGCTGGAGCTGTGCCAGGGAGGGTCAGGCTGGAAAGCAGGAAAGGTTCTGCCCCAGAGGGTGCTGGGCACTGCCCAGGCTCCCTGGGGAATGGGCATGGCCCTGAGGCTGCCAGAGCTCCCCTCCTAGGGATGCAATCCCCTCCCTGGGATCATTGGGGTGTCTGTGCAGGGCCAGGAGCTGGATCTGTGATCCCTGTGCTCCCTTCCAGCTCAGCAGATTCTGTGCAAAGCTGTGCCAGAGAAGCTTTTCACTCTGCCCCGGGCAGGGAAGAGCTCTGAGCTCTGCCTGCCCCCAGTGACTCCCTGCCCTTTGCCATTTCACCAGAAGGTTTTCTCCTCATGCCTTCCAGCTTCCCCTCCTGCCCAGATGATCCCGGTGTCCTCAGGCACCCCAGGCTGACTCCAGGAGAAGGAATGGGGTGTGTGGGTACCGTGACACGGGGGACAGCCACCCCCAGAGCTCCCGGCTCTTAGGTAACAGGGGGACACAGCAAAGAGAGACTGAGAAGGACGAGGAGGAGCAATCCCAGCCCAGCAGCTGCAGAGCTGCCAGCTCAGGCAGAGGAGCTGCACTTCCTCCTGACAGCACCTCACCCTCGCTGTGGTGACAGCCCCCGGTCACGGCTCCGTGCCACGTGGGGTTTGGTTTAAAGGCGCCCCTGACAAAAATGACAATTTTGGTCAGGCTTCAGGCCCTGCAGACGTTTATTACTGTCACTCTTGAGGTGCCTCTGCTCCATCTGGGACTAACAGGCACTAACAAACACAAAGATGGAACTTCCCACTTCCACACCTCATCCAACAGTAATATGTGTGGCACTCACATTCCACCTAAATCTGAGCCTTTTTTGTCTGATATTTTCAAGCTTGGCTGCAAAAACTTCATTTCCTGAGATAACTAATATTTATTTGCCCAAGTTTCCCTCCAAACCAGAGTGAAGGTGCAGGTAAAAATAGTCCAGGCAGTGATAATAATGTCAATATTGGTTATTGCAGTGCTGGCAGCTGGGTAGGATCAAAACAAGGAGCAGGGAAGTCCATCAGGACTGAGGGGAGGAGGGTGGGAAGAACAGGGAGCAGAGAGGGAAAAAGAAAAGCTCAAGTAAAGAAACACAGCAGCAGCCAGGAAAGACAACACACTCCTGCTTCCAATAATATTGAATCAAAGGAGACACTTAAGAGCCTTTGTTGCTACTCCTGGTCACACAGAGGCCACATTCCTTCCCTGAGCCTTCCATAAACCCCAACATCTGCGGATTTTCCATGAAAAGGAGGTAAAACCACTGCAGTCCGTAAATGCAACTGGGAGCAGGGCCGTGTTCCCGATAGATAGGGCCAGGAGTGAGGGACTGCTGCTCCCAGCAGAGGCTCCATGTCTGGCAACCCGGCCGGAGCACTGCCATCACTCATTAACTCACTCTATTAACCCCTCAATTAGTTCTTCAGGAATTCTGCATCCAGCAAAACAAGACCTCCACAAACCCTCCTCCCTGTAAAGTTCTCTGAAGTTCTGACAACCTGGCACAGGCTCCCCAGGGAATGGGCATGGCCCTGGGGCTTCCAGAGCTCCAGGAGCACTGGGACAACGCTCCCAGGGATGCAAAGGGTGGGATTTGGGGGGTCCCAGGCAGGGCCAGGAGCTGGACTGGATGACCCATGTGGGTCCCTTCCAACTCAGGATACTCCTTGATCCTATGATTGAAGCACCCAGCTCCTCCTTTGCTCTCAGCTCACCGACCTCACCCGTTTCTCCCGCACCATTTGCACCCAAATTTCCCAGTTATTCTTGTTCTACTCCTGTTCCAAACCCAAGATTTACTCCAACAAGAGACTCTCCTATTTCCTGGCATTCCAGTTTGCCCATTTTTAGGGCTGAGCTGCAGCTCCTACCCTCCAGGCACTCTGACTCGCAGCCCCTGTTAAACCATCCTGCTGGATGACATCCACAGTCATGATCCCGAGCACAGTAGGATCAAAACAAGGAGCAGGGAAGTCCATCAGGACTGAGGGGAGGAGGGTGGGAAGAACAGGGAGCAGAGAGGGAAAAAGAAAAGCTCAAGTAAAGAAACACAGCAGCAGCCAGGAAAGACAACACACTCCTGCTTCCAATAATATTGAATCAAAGGAGACACTTAAGAGCCTTTGTTGCTACTCCTGGTCACACAGAGGCCACATTCCTTCCCTGAGCCTTCCATAAACCCCAACATCTGCGGATTTTCCATGAAAAGGAGGTAAAACCACTGCAGTCCGTAAATGCAACTGGGAGCAGGGCCGTGTTCCCGATAGATAGGGCCAGGAGTGAGGGACTGCTGCTCCCAGCAGAGGCTCCATGTCTGGCAACCCGGCCGGAGCACTGCCGTCACTCATTAACTCACTCTATTAACCCCTCAATTAGTTCTTCAGGAATTCTGCATCCAGCAAAACAAGACCTCCACAAACCCTCCTCCCTGTAAAGTTCTCTGAAGTTCTGACAACCTGGCACAGGCTCCCCAGGGAATGGGCATGGCCCTGGGGCTTCCAGAGCTCCAGGAGCACTGGGACAACGCTCCCAGGGATGCAAAGGGTGGGATTTGGGGGGTCCCAGGCAGGGCCAGGAGCTGGACTGGATGACCCATGTGGGTCCCTTCCAACTCAGGATACTCCTTGATCCTATGATTGAAGCACCCAGCTCCTCCTTTGCTCTCAGCTCACCGACCTCACCCGTTTCTCCCGCACCATTTGCACCCAAATTTCCCAGTTATTCTTGTTCTACTCCTGTTCCAAACCCAAGATTTACTCCAACAAGAGACTCTCCTATTTCCTGGCATTCCAGTTTGCCCATTTTTATGGCTGAGCTGCAGCTCCTACCCTCCAGGCACTCTGACTCGCAGCCCCTGTTAAACCATCCTGCTGGATGACATCCACAGTCATGATCCCGAGCACAGAACCCAGGGCTGCTCCACCTGCACCCCTGGCTGTCAGCAAGGAGAGCAGGAGAGCTCATCCCTCTGTTCCCAGCCCTGAGCTCGCCCCAGACTCTGCTGAGCAGGGACAGGACCCAGGGAACGGCTGGAGCTGTGCCAGGGCAGGGATAGCACGGCCATCAGGAAGGGCTCTATTCCAGAGGGTGCTGGGCACTGCCCAGGCTCCCCAGGGAACGGGCACAGCCCCAGAGCTCCAGGAGCGTTTGCACAGCGCTGCCAGGGATGCACAGGCTGGGATTGCTGGGGTGTCTGTGCAGGGCCAGGAGCTGGATCTGTGACCCCTGTGGGCCCTTCCCACTCAGGAGATTCCATGGTTCTGTGATGCTGGAATTCCTCTACACCACTGCTGCGCTCAGGGAAGAAAAGTTTTGGGTCCCCTTTGCCACCAGAAAACTCAGGGGAGACCTCAAACGAAGCATTCCCTACACAGAGCATGGAAAAGCACCACAGGAAAACACTGGGGTATCTCCCTACCAAAGAGGAGAGGAAGCACTAACAAACCAACACCCCCTTCTTGCTCAGGATCTCACTGTGGGGAACAGCAGGGATGGGATTCCCTCCAGCTGTCTCCCAGTCCAACCAGGGAAGTGTGATCAGGACCGGGGGATCCCACTCTGGAACACAGCTGGGCCCCCCAGCGCCCTGTTCCCCTGGGAAGCTCTGCCAGCAGTGGCCTGGAGCTTCCCAAAAATCCTGTAAGCCCACAGAGCACTTTTCTCCTGGTAACAAACCCCCGAGCAGCAGCTCTCACACAGTGCTGCCTCGTCGTTATTATTTTTGACAGTTTCCAATTTGTGAAGTCAGAAATCCACCCTGTCCCTCCCACAGCACACGCAGAGCTCCTGGAACACCAGGCTGAGCAGGAGATGCTCCACAGCTCCTGCATCCCACAACAAACCTTCCCCCAGCATGAGGTTCTGCAGGAACCTTTCCTGCACCACCTGCCCGACAGGCACCTGCTGCTGCACCACCAATCTGTCCCCACTGCCAGCCAGGACCTCGTCCCACATCCTTGGATTTCAACGTTAATCCAAAAGAAGTACAAAAAGCACCAGGAATATCAGTGTACACACAGAGAACAAGCCTTGGTTTCAGGCCAGTTTGTTCCTACCCAGCCCTCATCACCTTCTGCCGAGCAAATGTCACCCAGGCCAGCCCAGGCCATGATGTGCTCCCACTGACAGCCCAAAATTTAACTTTGCTTCCCATGAGATCACCATTGGTTGCCATGGAAATCCCTATACTACCATCCACCAAGGGTTTTTTTTACCACTGAAGTATTTTGGCAGCATGTTCGCTTTTAAGTGTCAGAGTAATAAGAGAAAACATAAATGTTTCTTCTCTCATCAGGCTTTAAACAGAGCTTTATAACCCAAATCTGCTTCTAAGAGCTTGGTTCAAACCTGTGGGGCTGGGCAGGGCTGGAATCACCACCTTCTCCCTTCTGAGACACAAAATAAACAATGCAAACAACCTTTAAGTTTTTAAAACATTAATTTCCAAGCGGGGAATCAAGAGAGGAAAAACCTCTTAGGCCCCTCCAAGTTCTCTCAGTTTCTCTTTTTCACTTCCTAGTTTGGTTTTTTTTTTTTAGCTGGTGCAAAACAAGGCCCTCAAATTCAGCAGGGCCCTCCCAGCCTCTGCCAGGAGCCGCTTTCCTGTCAGATCAATCTTGTGGTGATTCCAGGGGGCCTCCACTCCTACCCCGGTTTCTGGCCATTAATAAAACCAGCACGGTGACATTTACGGGCAAACTCTGCACCCTGAGGTGGGCAGGTCCCCAGGAGGGTGACACCCGTGGGAGGCTGATCCCTCTCCTGTGACCCCCGGGAGGGACCTGACCCCCGGAGGACAGGCCAGACTCTCGGGAAGGCAACCAGACCCCCGCAAATGCGAGCAGACCCCCTGGGAAGGGGAGCAGAGCCCTGGGAGGGGGATCTGGCCCGCCAGAAGGGGACCAGACAGCCGAGAGGGACTTGACCCATAGGAGGGGAACCACACCCCAGGAAGGGGGACCCTCAGAAGGGTGATCTGACCCCCGGAAGGGACCTGACCTCCGGGACTGACCTGACTCCCAGGAGGGGGACCTGACCCTTGGGAAAGGGACCAGACCCCCAGGGGGGCGATGCGACCCTCGGGCAGGGGACCCCCGGAAGGTGGGCAGACCCTGGGGAGTGCACGCTGAGCCCTAAGAGGGGGATCTGAGTCGCAGGAAGGGTGACCTGACCCCTGACCTTGCCACCGCCACCCCTCCCGACAGCTCCGGCCACTCCCGGCCGGCCAGGTGAGCTCCAGGACCACCTGGAGGCCGCAGCCCCAGCCCCCCGCCCCGCCAGCCCGCC
>NW_005054691.1:34017-34415 GCF_000277835.1 Geospiza fortis | reverse complement strand
GAGGCGGGACCGCGGGGACACGGGGACAGGGATGGGGACGAGGACAGGGGGACGGGAATGAGCGCATGGAGATGGGGACACAAGGACGGGGACACGGAGATGGCGACACGGATATAAGGACACGGGGACGGGGGCAGGGATGGGCACGGGGATGGCGATATGAGGACACGGACACCGCAGGACGGGGATGGGGACTGTGGGACGGGGATCGCGACTCGGGACGGGAACAGTGGGACGGGACGGGGGGACAGGGACGGGAATGGGGACAGTGGGGCGGAATGGGGACGAGGACAGTGGGACAAGGATGGGGACACGCGGACGGGAATGGGGATGGGGAGACAGGGGCAGGGATGGGGTGGGGGACAGGTACGGGGACATGGGGAGTCAGGGACCGGAAT
>NW_005054691.1:29591-33894 GCF_000277835.1 Geospiza fortis | reverse complement strand
GGTCACGGCCTCGGGGGGAGCATGAGGAGCGCGAGGACAGGACCCCGCGGCTGGGGGGACAGCGGGAGCCCCTCCTTGGCTTTCAGCTGGCCCCAGCATTACTGCAAGGGGGGACCCCAGAGATGGGGGTCAGGGGACTGGGGTGGGGACAGGGTCCACCGTGTGCAGGGATGTGGGGTGAGCACGGAGAAGGGAAGGGAAAAGGGAGCCAGAGGGAGCAGGGATCTCTGAGTCATGCTGGCAGCCTGGGCTCCTGGATCCGCTGTCGCCGTGCCCGGATTTGTCTTTGTCTCGTGGATAAACTGCTTTCCAAGTGCCAGCATCCTCCAGGAACCAGCAGGAAGCCATCCAATCCTTCATTCCAAAGTGAATTCTTGCCATGAGATTTACCACTAAGCTGCTCCGTGCTGCCCTCGCTGAGGCCTTGACCCTGCACAGATTCCTGCACGTGGTTAAAGTTTACAGGGAAAACGTGGCCTTTGCCATGGGAAAAGAGGGACGGTTTTGTACTGCCCTGCTCGCAGGGGGCATGGAATCACGGGATCCTGGAACGAACGGTTGGGGCTGGGAGGGAGCTTAAGGCTCATCCCATGCCACCCCCTGCCACAGGCTGGGTTTGGCCATGGGACTGCTGCCACAAAAATGCCACTAGAAGTGTCCCCCATGACTGAGTGGCTAAAACTCCTGGTTTATGGACACTTTTCCAGTGTGAGGGCTGCAAGGGAAGGATTCCTAGAATTTATATGGCACTCAGTGTGGTAATTAGCACGTTGGTGGCCATTAATGCAGGAAAAAATAGCACAACCTCAGGAGTTTCACTTCCCTGTTTCATCTGTTGGAGGGAAATGGGCTTATAAAGCAATTTTTGTGGCTTACTGTGGCTTCTGGGGACAGGACGAAACCATCCAAGCAAATTCCCAAACCTTCCAGCCACCCCCAGAGCCCATTCCCACCCCCAGGAGGGCTGGGGCTGTACAGCCTGACTCCTCCAGCTGATTTCTAGAGTTCCAACCTTGGAACAGCTTCCTTCGTCTCTGCTGCAGCCCTCTGGAACACGCTAAGATACAGCTGAACTCTGGGCTTGGCAGCAGCAGGGCCTGGAGCTGCCAGCTCCCCGCTCCCAGCAGGGACAGGGACAGACAGCCCAGGCCATGGTTCTGTGCCCTGGTGTGACACAGGGCACTGGATCCCACTGGGAACAACTGCTGGAATGTCCTCAGCGCCGACACGAGGGGCTGGGCCCAGGCAGGGCAGGCCAGGCTGGACACTGGGGCTGGGAGCAGCCTGGACTCACGGAGGTGTCCCTGTCCCTGGCAGGGCTGGCACTGGGGGACATTAGGGACCCCTTCAATCCAAACCACTGCAGGATTCCCTGCAGGTGCTCTGTGTGAGGGCAGCCCCTCAGCACAAGGAGCGCTCTGGCTGCAGAGCTCCCAGCTCTGGGGCAGGGAGCGGAGCTGAGCCTCAGCAGGATTCCCAGCGGGAGCGGGCACACGTTGGGTGGGAGGCTGCAGGCCCAGAATAGGCTGTGGATGATGAAGAATTCTGGGATCTATTCTTGGCTCAGGATTGAGGCGTGATCTGGTGGCTCCAGCAGGCATCAGAACAGGATCTCCCAGCGCCAGTTTGACATTAATCTGAGCGGCCCTGCAGGGAGGAGGGGACGAGATCTCCTCCCTTCTCCCGCAGCCACAGACTCTGCCGAGCACCCAGCGCTGCTCTGGGAGCTTTTCCAAACCCCGGCGTTTCTCTCCGGCTGCCTTTTGGGCCGAGTGACCGGGCCCGGTTCAAATCCCACAGCTCCGAGCGCCCGAGCACAAACAGCCCGAGGAGCACTCACATTCCTTGGCCTGCGGCACCCCGCACGTTGCCGGGGCTGCAGGGAATGTTCCTCGCGGCTCTGGGGAACACTATCCCGCCCGGCAGTGCGGGAGCGCAGGCGGCCAGGGCAGCGGCTCCTGCGGGGCCGGGGCGCGCGGTTAATTATAGCCGGCAGGGTTGGGCAATGTTGTGTTTGCCGGGTTGCCGGGGAGTCCAGCAGCAGCCGGAGCTCCCCAGCTCAGCCCGGGCTCTGGGACCAGCCGGCCCCTGCCATCGGACCCTCGGCAGCCTCTCCTGAGAGCACCAAACCCAGCCCTGCGGGGAAATCCCGCTCCGCAGCCTCCCCTGGCCAGAACCAGCAGCCCTGGGCTGGGCACAGCCCGAGCCCCGCAGGGCTCCAGCCGGGAGCTACCGAGAGGAGCCGGCAAAGGAGTCCTGAGGTCTCGGGGGCTTCAACAACAGGAAACCAAAACTGCTTGGGGCAGGTCCTGAGGCCATGGAAACCTCCTGTGGAGCCCGGCTGGGAGAGCTGGGGGTGCTCACCTGGAGGGGAGAAGGATCCAGGGAGAGCTCAGAGCCCCCAGCAGGGCCTGCAGGGGCTCCAGGAGAGCTGCAGAGGGACTGGGGCCAAGGCCTGCAGGGACAGCACCCAGGGAATGGCTCCCAGTGCCAGAGGGCAGGCATGGATGGCATCTTGGCAATGAGGAATTCCTGGCTGGGCTGGGATTGCCAGAGCAGCTGGGGCTGCCCCTGCATCCCTGGCAGTGCCCAAGGCCAGGCTGGACACTGGGGCTGGAGCACCTGGGACGGTGGGAGGTGTCCCTGCCATGGCAGGGGGGGCACTGCAGGGGCTTTGGGGTCCCTTCCCACCCAAACCATTCCAGGATTCCCTGATTCTGTGATTCCAACATTTGTCTGTCCTGCCTTGTGGCTCTGGGAAATTCTCTGTGAAGGAATGGGGATGCTGGGTGTGACCTGCCCCTGACAGTTCTCTGCTCAGGGACAGGGCTCTGCTCCCATTCTAATGGAAAGCCTCCAGCCCTCACTTTTATACTGCTCAGATGTTCTAAGCACTTTTATTGCCCTTTTTATTCACAGTTAATTTTCTTCTGCTTGGCCAGATGGGAATGCTCGTGGCTGCAGTGAAATCAGCCATGGGAGACCCCTGGGACAAGATTAAAACTGATTTTTATTGTGGGACAAAAAGTTACTGAGGAAAAAATGTCCAATATTTTTAATTCATATTTTCCTTATCTTTTCCTCCTGTCCCTTGTGTGGCATGAATCAGCTCCAAGTGCGGCAAGTGTAAATGCAGTGTTGCAGGCTTTATTACAAGCCTGTAATAAATAACAATCAGCATTAATTAGCAGTTCACGGGACAGGGCACTGTTTAAGTGCAGCTCCTCTGCTCCCTGTCCAGGGGAGTTCGACAGGGGTGGGGCAAGGACATTAAAGGGCTGCAACTGAACAAACTGCACGGGGGGGCCAAAGACGTGCCAAAAATAAACAACCAAACCCGCGGGGGTGATGCTGCTGTGGGAGCTCGGCAGCCTGGCCATGGGATTCCTGAGGAAAACAGCTCCTGCAAGGAGCTGCTGTGACACCACACACCCGGGGTGCCTGGGGGGACACTCGGGGTCCCCTGGACACGTCTGGGCACTCTGGAATCATGGAATGGTTTAGCTGGAAGGGACCTCAAAGCCCACCCAGTCCCGTGGGCAGGGACACTGTCCCAGGCTGCTCCAAGCGCTGTCCCACCTGGCCTCGGGCACTGCCAGGGTGGAATTGTTCCTTCTCACACTTTCTCTTTACACTGCTCCTACTCCTCCTCTGCTCCGGGCCCGACCCTGCCGATAAATAACCCCCCAAAGTGCCTGGGTGCTCCTCAGCAAACCTGCCGCAGATCCGTGATTTATCCCCGATATTGCCCATTTCCCAGATGTCCCCGAGCAGGCAGCAGCTCGTGCACTGCATTCACGTGCCTGGAATCCCACAAAGATCACGGTAACTAACAATGCCGGGTCAGCCTTTGCCCTCGGCCTTGGAACACCCCCGGGGCAGCTCCCGGCCCCGGGGCTCCCCGGTGCATCCTCATTCCCGGGGAAAACTGCTCCTAAAGGAATCGCTGTCATTTTCTCACCTTTGTAAACGTAACTGAGGCGTCAGGTAACTTCTACAATAGGAGTGGCTCAATAAAAGAACTCTCAAGTGAAAGTCAACTTTCAGCTGGCTCAGCTTAGGTCACACAACGAATTGTGCGTTAGGCAGGTGGAGAGTGCGAGTTACACCGGGGCGGGTCTGTGCAACTTCTCCTGTAACAGAGATGCCATTTTTTACCCCTTCGTGAGCCTGCTTTGTGGAAATCTCCTCCTCAAACAGCGTCTTTTCTAAACGGTGTTTGGAGCGCTCCTAAAACCGGCCCCGCGGGACGGGCCCGGGGGGAACGGGAACGGGGGCTCGGGGGGGGCACAGCCGGGCACCG
>NW_005054691.1:24556-29219 GCF_000277835.1 Geospiza fortis | reverse complement strand
CTTCGACCTGGAGCTGGGACAGGCCATGGAGGTGCGCCACGGGCACGGGCACCCCGCCTCAGGGAGCGGGGGACACGGCCGGGATGGAGAGGAGGGGAGCGGGAATGGGGAGGTGGAACGGGGAATCACGGATTGGGCTGAGGGGCTGGAGTTGGGAGAGAGAAGGGGGAATCAGGGATTGGGGTTGAGGGGCGGGAATCGGGAGAGGGAATCGGGAACAGGGAGGTGACAAGGGGAGTCAGGGACTGGGGGTGTGGAGGGAGCAGGGATGGGGAAAGAGGGAGTCAGGGATGGCGGAGTGGAAAGGGAATTAGGGATGGGGACGGAGGGGATTGGGAATGGAGAGGGAGAAGCAGGATTGGGAATGGACAGGGGAAAGCGGGATCACGGCTGGGGGTGTGGACAGGAGGATCAGGGTTGGGGTGAGGACAGCAAACAGGGAGGGGAGGGGGGCCCGAGCAGAGATTTGGGGTGAGGGGTGCACAGGGCAGGGAGGGGCCAGGGCAGCATCCAAGAGACCTTTATGGATCCTCGTCATGGGATAAAAGCTGCCCGGGGTGACACGTCCCATGGAGCCCGGCTGGGAGGGAAGGGAAGGCTCCAGGGAGAGCTCAGAGCCCCTGGCAGGGCCTGCAGGGGCTCCAGGAGAGCTGCAGAGGGACTGGGGCCAAGGCCTGCAGGGACAGCACCCAGGGAATGGCTCCCAGTGCCAGAGGGCAGGCATGGATGGGATCTTGGCAATGAGGAATTCCTGGCTGGGCTGGGATTGCCAGAGCAGGCTGGAGCACCTGGGACAGTGGGAGGTGTCCCTGCCATGGCAGGGCTGGCACTGGAGGGGCTTTGGGGTCCCTTCCCAACATTTCCAGGATTCCAAAGACACACATTCCCAGCAGCCAGCGCAGGGAGGTGTCCGTGCAGGATTCCCAGGGAAGGGAAGTTGCCTGGCTGGGTTGGAGCAGGGCTGAGCCCCTTGTGGGGCCCGAGGGGTGGGATTGGGGCAGGAAGGGCTGGACAGCTGTTCCCAGTTCCCTGGAATGTGCAGTGCTGGTCCTGCAGGGGGGTCTGGGGGGAGCTGGGCTCCTCAGGGGCTGCTCTCTGAGGAAAGCAGGGAAGTGTGGGTTTGTCTGAACCTGAGGCATCACCTCAAATTCCTTCTTATTTCTTGTGTGGTTGTGGGAGTCACTCCTTGCTCTGCCCTTTTTAGGGAGATTGCTCTGGTTTTCAGAGAATTCAGCCTTCCCAGTTTTAAATGCTGGAGCTTCCAAAGGGAATGGGAAGCAGGAGGAACCAGCTCCACCTTGTTGCCGCTCCCTTGCCTTGAACACTTGTTTCTTTCCCTGAAGCCTCAAAGTCAATAAAAAAATCTCCTCCAGACCCGAGTTTCACCTGTTTGATCCTTTTTACTGCAAAACCAGGCCTGAAATACCCCAAGAAAGGGAGGAATACTGGGATAATAATTAACATGGCGAATTCAACACTTTGTAGTTGTGTTTTGATGTGTAAAGGTGGGTTCTCACCTGTCTGCCTTTGTGGATGAGGGATGCAGGAATGTAGTTTGTTCATCCCTGGAAAGGAACTTTCCTCTCTTTGCCTGTATAAGTTTCAGTGGGAAAATGTTCCTTATGTGGCACAAATGACTTAGGAAAACTGGGAACGTGTCAGTGGGGATGACACAGCCCCACTGTCCCCCTTCCTTTGGAAAAACAGTGTGGATTTTTGTCCCAGAGGGAAGGGGAGGGAGCAGGGATGAGACATGGGAAGGGAAGCCAGGAAGAGGGAAGCTGTGGGAGCCTGGGGGGCTCTGGGGGTACCAATTTAGGGGGTCTGGCCATACAAACCCGGGGGTCTCTGTGGGTACAAACCTGGAGGGTCCCTGAAATTCAGCTCTGGGAGATTCAGAAATCCAGAATGCTCTGAGGGAGAGCCCAAAGATCCTGGAATTCAGCGATTCCCACAAACCCAAATCAAGGCAGAATTAAATAGAATTCCTGTTTCTGGCTCCTCCACCTTCAGATAATCAAATAAACACTTTAGGATGTGATTGAAGCCCTTTTGGGCTGCTCTGGAGACATCCAGGGACTTCTACACATCCAAATATCCTTTCCATTTGCCTTTTTTTGGCTTTTGAAAAGTTATGGTGACTCAGATTCCTTTTGGCCTGGATTTGAAGTTTCGAACTTTTGGATATTTGGTGATTTCCCTGCACCCCAAACATAGAGAAACAGCAGAGTTAAAGTGAAGGGGAAGCAGAGATGAGGGATTAAGGTTGGCAAAGACCTCTGAGATAATAAATTCCAGCCCTGGAGGTTAAAGCCTGATTTTCCAACCATTCTCTGGCAAAGCCCCCCCCAAATCCAGCAGGAGAAGCAGAAGCCTTGTCCCAGGTCCTGCTCTGAATTAGGCAGCAAATGTTGAGGAAAGCACAATTCCTGGGATTCACAGGCTCCTGATGGACCAGGATCAGCTGTCCAGGGCTCCCTGGCCTGGCCACCATTCCCTGGGAACTAACAGGATGAATGTTGGGGTGGGGGTTCATTAGTCCCAACCACAGGGAAGTGTTGGGGTCCTGGCACAGAGCGAGGGGAGCAGGGAGGTGATGGATGCCCTGGGACAATCGCAGCCCTCCCTCTCCTCGCTGAGGTCCCTGGAGCTGCTCGGGGATCATTTTGCCTCGGGATTTTGGTGGCCGTTCTCTCTCAGCTCAGCTCTCAGCAGGGCTCATCAGCAGCGCTGTTAATTGGGAATTTGGCTGGCCAAGGGATCCGCGGGCATTGTGGGAGCTGGGAGAACTTCCAGCCCCTGGCACGGGGCCACCCGGGCTATTTATAGCCTGGAGAGGAGAGTCAGGCGCTGAGGGAGCTCCTGGCTGGAGCAGCAGCTGCTTCTGGAGCACAGCTCCCGAGGCTGACACGGGAGCTCCAGCTCAGCCCGGCCCGTGCCGGCTCCTGCTGCTCCGCTGCAATTCCTGCACTTCCACAGGGGCTCTGTGGGATCCTTCTCCTTGGGACCCACCCGTGTGAGACCCCACCTGCAGAGCTGCCCCAGCCCTGGGGACACAGCAGCAGCACCTGGAGAGAGCCCAGAGAGGCCCTGGGATTGCCAGAGCAGCTGGGGCTGCCCCTGCATCCCTGGCAGTGCCCAGGGCCAGGCTGGACACTGGGGCTGGAGCACCTGGGACAGTGGGAGGTGTCCCTGCCATGGCAGGGCTGGCACTGCAGGGGCTCTGGGGTCCTCTCCAACCCCAACCATTCCAGGATTCCCTGACTCTGTGGTCTCCATGCGTTATGAGAAGCACAGAGTCAGGCTGGAGAAGCCCTCCAAGGTTATCAAACCCAGGTTATAGGGTTCCTCCCTGCGGGGTTTGTCTCAGCCGTGGCTGTTGAGCCCTCCCAGTGCCCCCCTGCAGTGATCCCCCCACACCCCCCTGCTCTTTCCCAGCTCCTTCTCCACCCTGTCCCTCCTGTGTGTCCTGTCCTGCTCCTGACAGAACAGATGTTTGCACATCTGGAATGCTCCCAGAGGATTTGGGGCTGTTCATTCACTTGGCCATCAGCTCCCAGGAATAAATCTAAACCAGGAGCCTTTGGGTCTGTCCAGAAATGCAAATAAAGCCGGGTTCAAAGACAGGTTCAGAGTTTAAATCATCCCAGGTGCTGTCCCGTGGGCTCTGTTGGGGTCAGGGAGTAGATGTTGTGTGTGGAGCTGTGGGCACAGGGGCTGACAGGCTCTGCTCTCTCCACAGCTGGTGTATCCCCACGACTTCAGGCTCACCGAGAAGGAGGTAACCACCCTTCCTTCCCCTCCTCCCTCCTTTGCCAGCAGCTCTCGGGGGTCTCACTGGGTGTTGTTTTTTTGCAGAAAACGAGCATCTGCTACCTGTCCTTCCCAGACTCCTACTCAGGTGGGTGACTCGGGGGTGACAGAAGTGTCCCAGGTGGAAGGACAGTCCCTGGGGTGCAGCAGGGCCGAGGGGACTGCAGGGAGCTGGGCCAGAGCCCCCGTGCTCTGCTGGGTGGGAACCTGTGCTCCAAGGGAATTCCCAATGTGGCCAGGAGGGGTGGCAGCTGTCACATGCCTGTGTTTGGGAGCAGGAGAGGGGACACTTCCAGCAGAAATGTTCCCAAACCTGAGTTTATACTTCACAAAGGGACAATGAGAAATAAATCTGCTCATCCAGCCAGGCCCTGGGGCTTTAAGGGTTGGGTTTCTGCATTTTCATGGAATCCTGGAACGGTTTGGGTGGGAAGGGACCCCAGAGCCCCTGCAGTGCCAGCCCTGCCATGGCAGGGACACCTCCCACTGTCCCAGGTGCTCCAGCCCCAGTGTCCAGCCCGGCCTTGGGCACTGCCAGGGATGCAGGGCAGCCCCAGCTGCTCTGGGCACCTGTGCCAGGGCCTGCCCACCCTGCCAGGGAAAGGCTTTTTCCTATAGTTCCATTTCCATTTCACTTCCTTGTTCCCTTTGCCTCCCCTTTTGGATTTCTCTGCTTTGGTTTCTCCCCTGTCCGTCCCCATTCCCTGCTGGATTTCCCCGTAGCCCGTCCCATTCTGCCATTCCTGCCACTGTCCCTGTGTGCTGTCTCTGTCCCAGGTGGCCTCGGGGACACGCAGTTCAGCTTCCGGCTGCGCCAGGCCGGCGGCTCCCCGGGCTCCCCGCTCCACGG
>NW_005054691.1:13721-24040 GCF_000277835.1 Geospiza fortis | reverse complement strand
CAGCACAGGGATTTCCTTCTGTGCCCACTGGGAGGGAGAGCAGGGCAGGGAACTGCTGGGACAGGGAATGGGATCAGGGGATCAAAGGTGGGACTGGATCAGGGACAGGGAACTGCTGGGACAGGGAATGGGATCAGGGGATCAAAGGTGGGACTGGATCAGGGACAGGGAACTGCTGGAACAGGGAATGGGATCAGGGGATCAAAGGTGGGACTGGGACTGGATCAGGGACAGGGAACTACTGGGACAGGGAATGGGATCAGGGGACGGGGAACTGCTGGGACAGGGAATGGGATCAGGGGACAGGGAACTGCTGAGACAGGGAATGGGATCAGGGGACGGGGAACTGCTGGGACAGGAATGGGATCAGGGGATCAAAGGTGGGACTGGATCAGGGACAGGGAACTGCTGGGACAGGGAATGGGATCAAAGGTGGGATTGGATCAAGGGACAGGGAACTGCTTTGACAGGGAATTAGGTCAGGGGGATCAAAGAGTGAATTGAATCGGAGAGAGGGAACTGAACTGAGTCAGGGGGACCCCCAGCTACTTCGGGAGGTGGACCAGAATTAAGGAGACCCCAGTTCCACTGGGAGAGGGAACTGAATTTGGGAGACCTCAGTTATTTTGGGAGAAGGGACTGAAGCAGGGGGATCCTGGCAATGCTGGGAGAGGGAACTGAAGCAGGGACACCTCCCACTGTCCCAGGCTGCTCCCAGCTCCAGTGTCCAGCCTGGCCTTGGATGCTGCCAGGGATCCAGGGGCAGCCCCAGATTTTCCTCTGGGAATTCTATTCCAGGGTCAGGAATTCCTAATTCCCAAGATCCCATCCATGCCTGCCCTCTGGCAGTGGGAGCCATTGCCTGTGTGCTGTCCCTCCTCCCCTTGTCCCCAGTCTCTCTCCAGCTCTCCTGGAGCCCCTTTAGCTCTGAGCTCTCCCTGGAATCTCCCTCTCCATGTGAGCACCCCCAGCCGGGCTCCACTTGTGTCTCTCCCTGTGTCCCCTGGAAAGCTCTCTTGGAGGGCTGGGAGGTGTCAGAGCAGGGGGGTGGCTCAGGAGGGGTTGGTGGCAGTGGGGCTGGGCTGTCCTTAACTGTCCCTCTCTGTTCCTCCCTGTCCCTCTGTCCCTGCAGCGAGAGGCTGCTCACTATTTCGGGTACGTGTACTTCCGGCAGGTCAAGGACAGCTCCATGAGGAGGGGCTACTTCCAGAAGGTCAGTGCTGAGTCTGCAATCCTGGGATCCCTGAGGCTGGAAAAGCCCTCCAGGAGTTCCGGGTACACTCCGGGGCTGGGCACTGCAAACCCCCCTGGGCAGCCCCTGCCAAGGCCTGAGCCCCTTTCCATGGGGAAATTGCTGCTGGTTCCTCCCTGAGCTCCCCTGGCCCAGCCTGAGGCCGTTCCCCCTTGTCCTGTGCTGGTCCATGGGGACATCTCAGTCCCAGCAGTGTCCTGAGCTTCGTGCCCTCCACCTCCAGGAGCTCCTTTCAGACTCCTGCTAATGCAGAAATCAGTTTTTCCATCCCCACTAAACCAGTGAGTTTTCCACTGGAACAGTGGGATTGCTCAGGGAAGGAATTGTCACGCTTGGATGAGGTTTGAATTCAAATGGCCAAGTTTGGGGTTGGACAGGAGGGGTTTAAATGACTCCTGCATTCCTAATTAATGCACGCATTAATGGCTAGAGGAAGAGGAGAGCCAGTGTAACAATGAAACATCCAGTGGGGCTAGGTTGGGACAGCTGTAAAAACCAGGGATTTATTTCACAAGGAGGCCCCAGTCAGAACAAAAAAGGCCTTCCTGGACACGATTTGTTTTTCCAAGTTCCTTTGTCCTACCCAGCATTCCTTAACTTTGTTTATCTGCCCAATTCCCATTTCAGGAGTCGCTCCTTTGTGCTTCTCCACCTGAAATGGTTTTGGGGAGCTTTGAACCCACCAGCAATTGACCTTTATTCCCTCTCCAGCTGCTCTTTTGCCAGGCCATGCTCCCATTCCCTTTGCTCTCCCAAATCCTGGCTCACGAGCAGGTGGCAGCAAGAACTCCACCAAAGTGCTGCTTGGGAGCTGCTCCATGGGTTTAATGCTGGGTTTTTTAAGTTCACTCCTCTCTAAGCAGTACAGAAACGTGCACTGCTGGGGTCAGGGGGGTCCTGATCCCAAATGTGCCATTCCCAGTCCCTGGTGCTCGTGTCCCGCCTTCCCTACGTGAACCTGTTCCAGTGCCTGCTGCAGCTGATTGCTCCGGAATACTTCGACAAGCTGGAGCCCTGCCTGGAGGCAGGTGAGCTGGGGACAGGGATTCCAGCTTGGGATAGAGGGGCTGCATCAGCAGGTTCCTGGAAAACAGCTGGAATGCTCCAAATGGCTTCATTCTGGAGCAAATGCCAGCAGGGAAGAACTTGTCCTGCTTGTCCAAGCGGATAACCAGGTGTAAAGGAGGCATTGTGGGGAGGGAGCGGATGGGGCTGTCAGTTTGGATGTCGGGTGTTCCCAAGGAATGTGGGGTATTCCCAAAGCCAGGAATCTGCTGCACCTCCGTCAGGCCTTTTGTACCTGGGTCATTTCATCCTGATCTATCAGCTCTGGGTTTGCCACAAGCCAGGGGGATGTGTGAGCTGGGAAAGGGAACAATTCCCTTTCAGAATGCCAGGATGAGCTGGATTTTCCCTCGGGTGAAACTCTTCCCTTCCCTGTGTCCCTCAGTGTGCAACGAGATCGACCAGTGGCCACCGCCGGTGCCTGGCCAGACCCTGAACCTGCCCGTGATGGGAGTTGTCATCCAGGTACTGGGCTGAGCCTGCGGGAAGGGCCCTGTGCTCCGTGCTCCTGCGAGTGAAATCCCTGCTCACCCCACATTCCCCACAGCCTTTCCAGCTGGAGATGGTGGCTGGGCACTTTCTGCCCTGCCAGTCCCACCCCAGGGTGATCCCTGCTCTCCTTGCCCTGCAGGTGAGGATCCCATCCCGGGTGGACAAGCCAGGCTCCAGCCCAGTGAAGCAGTGCAACCAGGAGGTGAGAGGGGCTGGCACGGAGGGAGGAGCTGGATCCTGAAGCCTCTTGGGAACCCTTTGGCCTGGGATCAGTGTGGTCTCAGCAGTTCCACGCCAGGCTCTCCTGCCTGGAATCACTCGGGGCTCTCTGCACCCACTCTGGGTGCTTTGTTCACTGTTCCCCTTGCTTTTCCTGGGAAGTCAGGCCCTGCTGGGTCTCCTGCCTTCACCCTGGAGTTGTTTTGAATTTGTTTCAGTGTTTTGGTTCAGCTCTGGTTTGGATTCCTTCCCTTTCCCTTTCTGTGCTGTGACTAACACTGGTTTGGTGCCACATCTCTAACCCCGCTGGCTCTGCTGTGTCTCAAACGCTGTCCCACCAGAGGAAACCCTGGAAAACAAAGGAGCAGGCATGGGCAGCCTTTCCCATCTGGAAAAGAAGGGACTCTTCCTTAGTCTGTAGGCGCAGGAATTAGTTTGGGATGGAGTGCTGTGCCCAGCCCTGCTCCTGTGCACACCTCAGGGTGTGAGCCTTGCTCCCTGTGCCTGGCTGGGGCAATTCCAGCCAGGCTGCTCCCATCTCCTCACAGTTCACTAACAGCTACTAACAGCCTTTTCTCCCTTCCTCATCCAGAATCTGTTACCAGCCCCCCTGGTTCTCCCCAGTGTTCATGAGCTGGATCTGTTCAGGTGAGAGGCTCCTCCCAACCCTCTCCCCTCCACCTGCCGCCCTCTCCCTGCTGGGAGCATCCCATAAATCACAGGGATGGTGCACAATCAAACACTGCTGCATTCCAGGGACTCCTTTGGGATTCTGGGCAGGGTTTGAGCTGAGGGTTGTGCCTGCACAGCCCCAGGGGCAGAGGAGGGGCTGGGGGTGAGAGCTGGACCTGACCCAGCCCAGAACTCCCCAGCCCTGGGCTGATCCCCAGCAGGGCAGGGGGGATCCTGCCCCGTGCCCCCTCAGGTGAGACCCCAGCTGCAGAGCTGCCCCAGCCCTGGGGACACAGCAGCAGCACCTGGAGCTGCTGCAGAGAGCCCAGAGGAGGCCCCAGAGTGGCAGGGGTGGCACTGGATGAGCTTTGAGGTCCCTTCCCACCCAAACCATTCCATGACACTCTGATCACAGATTGCCTGACTTTGCTTAGAGCATTTCCTTTAAACTTGTATGAAACAACTGAGTGACAGCCCAGGTGAAAGCACCTGAATTTCCCTGTGGAATGCTGGAAGTCCATCCTAGATCTCAAATTCCCAGCCAGGAGCACACCTGGGGGGGCTTGCAGGCCACAGCTGTATCTGGTCCATCCTGACTGACCCTGTCATTGTTCCCATTGTCCCAGGTGCTTCCAGCCAGTGCTGATCCACATCCAGATGCTGTGGGAGCTGATGCTGCTGGGGGAGCCCATGGTGGTGATGGCACCGTCCCCAACCATGTCCTCGGAGATGGTCCTGGCCCTCACCAGGTAACACCCCCAGGGTGGGAGGGACTGGGAGCTGTGGCAGCAAATTCTGGCAGCTTTTCCCTCCCACATGCACTCTGTGCTGCTCACCTGGGCTGGGTTTAGGGTGCTCGAGGAAGCTTTGCAAGACAAAGTGCAAATATTCCACGCTCATTTTCTATCAAGGATGGAGAGAAGTACAGAGGAATCTCCCCTGATAGGTCCAGCCCTGAGGACTGTTCTCCCCCCAGCTCAGAGCTCTGCCTTAGCACAAAACCCCAAAAACCTGCAGCTTCCCCAGAGAGGTTCAGCCAGGCCAGGTGCTGCTCTGGGGTCAGCCCAAGCCCCTGGAGCGTTCCAGGCTGGGACAGGGGGGCTGGAAAGCTGGGAAAGGCCCTGGGGGTGCTGTGCCAGGGGCTGGACACGAGGCCAGGGGGGCAGGAGGCCGGAGGGCACGGCCCCAGGGCAGGGACTGTCCCCTGTGCTGGCCCTGTGTGACCCTGCATGGGTCTGTGCCTGTCCCTGCAGCTGCCTGGCCCCGCTGCGTTACTGCTGTGATTTCCGGCCCTACTTCACCATCCACGACAGCGAGTTCAAGGAATACACCACGCGCACCCAGGCCCCGTGAGTGCCCTGCCCTGCCACCTCCCCTCAGGGACACCCAGGGCCACAGCGCTCAGCCTGTCCCCTCCTTCCAGGCCCAACATCGTCGTGGGCGTCACCAACCCCTTCTTCATCAAGACCCTGCAGCACTGGCCGCACATCCTGCGGGTGGGCGAGCCCCGCATGTCAGGTGAGCCCAGGGTGGCTGCAGGGCAGCTCAGGGGGCCAGGGTGGCTGCCAGGGTGTCACAGTCAAGACAGTCACAATACACAATGCATCATCACACAATTTCAGAAAGCTTTAATCATTCCCCCATACACAGTAACACCTTACCCCTTCAGAAGGCTTCAGGCATCTGTCTATGCAGAGTGACACCATTCCACTTCAGAAGGCTGCAAGCCTCTGCCCTTGCTGTTTTTCCCCCACCCTTTTATGCCCTCACATTCATGCAGTGCACCTGTGTGCCCTCTGCTGCCTGGGTGGTTGCTCAGCACACCTGGGCACCCCATGGCTCAGTGCTGTCAGTGCTGCTCACCTGGGCACTCCATGGCTCAGTGCTGTCAGTGCTGCTCACCTGGGCACTCCATGGCTCACAGCTGTCAGTGCTGCTCACCTGGGCACCCCATGGCTCAGTGCTGTCAGTGCTGCTCACCTGGGCACCCCATGGCTCAGTGCTGTCAGTGCTGCTCACCTGGGCACCCCATGGCTCAGTGCTGTCAGTGCTGCTCACCTGGGCACCCCATGGCTCAGTGCTGTCAGTGCTGCTCACCTGGGCACTCCATGGCTGTCAGTGCTGCTCACCTGGGCACTCCCAGCTGTGCCACTGGGGATGGGCTGGGGCAGCCCCACTCCCCATCACCACAAACTGTACCTACACCAGGGAGATCAGGATGAAGGGAGAGCTCAGGGTACCTGCCAGGGGAGCTCAGGAGCCTTGGGGAGCTCAGGATGGAAGGAGAGCTGGCCCAGGGCTCTGTGGGGCTGGCAGAGCAGCTGGAGGCTGCAGGGAGCTGCCCTGGCAGTGGTTTCCTCTCCTGGGAGAGCCCAGCAGCCACAGGAGCTCACCTCTGGCTGTGGCCATGTGCAGGATGAGCGCAGAGCTGGGGCAGGGTGTGGGGAGCAGGAATTGCTGTCCTGGAGCTTCCTGGGCAGGGAATTGAGAGAGGTGGGGAGAGAGAGAAAGCTCCTCTCCTTTATCGAGCGCCTTTGTTGACTGGGAAGCTGAGGAAGCCCTGGGGAGGAGGAGCTGGTTTTCAGCACATCCTCATCCCAGAATTCCAGCAGAGAAGGGAGCTGGGGTTGCTCTGAGGGTGGGCAAGGGCAGGGCTGGGTGTCCCCAGGTGCAGTCCCAGCAGGAAGGGACAGAGCCTGAATTGTCCCCGCTGTGTGTCACAGGAGACCTGCCCAAGCAGGTGAAGGTGAAGAAGCTGGCCAAGCTGAAGACCCTGGACACCAAACCAGGTGGGTGCAGGCCTCAGGAATCCCTCAGGACCGACCCTTCCCTTGGGGATTTGGCAGCAGGGAGCTGTGTCCATTTGTGACTCCTGATTTTTCCTGATCCCGAGTTTTTCCCGTCCAGGAATCTACACTTCCTATAAAACATTCCTTCACAAAGACAAAACCCTGATCAAAAGGCTGCTGAAGGTAAGCACCTCCCACTCTGTCCTGGTGGGAAACTGAACCAAGAGCTCAGTTTGAGCAGACAGAGCTCTCCAAAGGAGCAGAACTTACACTTTGGGATGATTTAGTCCATGCTGGGACCGTTCATTATGCCCAGTTTAGGACTTTCCACTTGACATTGAGGATTAAATCCTGGTGCTAACAATAAACTGAGTGGGAATAATTTATATTAAAAAAAAAAAAAAAAACAAACCCCAGGTTGTGTGTAGTGAAACTTGAAATTTTCAGGTGTTTGAGTAGAGGGTGGAATCTGTGCTGTGGGACCTGGATCTGGGGATCTGGAGTTTGGGATCTGGAGTTTGGGGATCTGGATCTGGGGATCTAGAGTTTGGGATCTGGAGTTTGGGCAGCACTTCAGGTTCCTGTGGCTGCAGAGCTGCAGGTTGTGTGTGGCGGTGAGGGGACACCTGGGTGACCCGGCTGTGCCATGGGTGACCCTGGGTGACCCCGTGTGACCCGGCTGTGCCGTGGGTGACCCCACATGACCCGGCTGTGCCGTGGGTGACACTGGGTGACCCCGTGTGACCCGGCTGTGCCGTGGGTGACCCCACATGACCCGGCTGTGCCGTGGGTGACACTGGGTGACCCCGTGTGACCCAGCTGTGCCGTGGGGGACCCCGCGTGACCCTGTGTGACCCAGCTGTGCCGTGGGTGACCCCATGTGACCCGGCTGTGCTGTGGGTGACCCTGTGTGACCCTGTGTGACCCAGCTGTGCCGTGGGTGACCCCATGTGACCCGGCTGTGCTGTGGGTGACCCTGTGTGACCCTGTGTGACCCAGCTGTGCCGTGGGTGACACTGGGTGACCCCGTGTGACCCGGCTGTGCTGTGGGTGACCCTGTGTGACCCCATGTGACCCGGCTGTGCCGTGGGTGACACTGGGTGACCCCACATGACCCGGCTGTGCTGTGGGTGACCCCGTCTGTCCCGCAGGGCATCCAGCGGAAGCGCCCCTCGGAGGTGCAGAGCGCTCTGCTGAGGAGGCACCTCCTGGAGCTCACCCAGAGCTTCATCATCCCTCTGGTGAGTGCAGGGACACCCGGGGGGACAGGGAGCAGAGCCTGTGACAGACCCCGGAGCAGGGAACCCTGGAGGGGCTGGGTGGGAAGGACCTTTAAACTCATCCCATCCCCCTGCCATGCCAGGGACACCTCCCACTGTCCCCAGGTGCTCCCAACCCCAATGTCCACCTGGCCTTGGGCACTGCCAGGGGCACCACAAGAGGCTCCTCACCTGTAAGTTATTACTTTTTATTTTTATCTTTTCTTGTTTTAGGAGCATTACATGGCCAGCCTGATGCCTCTGCAGAGAGCCATCACTCCGTGGAAGGTAGGATGCTCTTCCCAGTCCTCCTTCCCTTTGGGACTGGGAGTGGTTACAGGGTGGTGGGCACACTCCTGGGAACCTCCCCCGTTGAAGGAAGAGGAGGTTTACTGCTTTAAAAAGTCATTAAAAAGTTGAAAGAACTCCTGGGACAGATATTCCCGGTTTTGCCAGGAGATGAATTACTGGGAATCTCCTGTGAGGATCGACCTTGGGGTGTTTTTATCTTCAGTGCCTTGGGCACCTTTCCCACTGGAAGTGCAGCCCTTGTTTTCCTGGTTTCGTTTGGGATGCTCTGTTATGGATTTCCATGGACTAACGTGGATTTCCGTGTGCAGAATCCCCCCCAGATCCGCCCGTTCTGCCAGGAGGATTTCATGAAGAGCCTGGAGCACGCTGGCCCCCAGCTCACCTGTGTGCTCAAGGGGGACTGGCTGGGGCTCTACAGGTGAGAATCCTGACCCCAGCCCCAGCTGGGCCAGTCCCTATGGGCAGCAAACCCGCGCCAGCACTGGGACCCCGTGGGAGCTGCGGGGCCTGCAGAACTCAGCCATGGATTAACTCAGGATGCTCAGGGAGAGCAAATCCAGCCTGGGGTTTGTGTGTTCTAAACAAGTGGAGGTCCTGCAGGGCAGTTGGTCCAGGGTTTTCCTGGATAATTCGTTCTGACTGGGATGGAGAAGACACTTGGTGCAATAGGAGTGGGAAAAATGCAGAAGTTGGGCACCCAAGGAGGGAAAATGGGAAATGCACAGATAGAAAATGAAAAAATCCCAGAAAGTGATCAGAAACAATAAGTATAGAATTATGGAATGGGTTTGGGTGGGAAGGGTCCTCAGAGCCCCTGCAGTGCCAGCCCTGCCATGGCAGGGACACCTCCCACTGTCCCAGGTGCTCCAGCCCCAGTGTCCAGCCTGGCCTTGGGCACTGCCAGGGATGCAGGGGCAGCCCCAGCTGCTCTGGGAATCCCAGCCCATGTCCTGGTGTGTCCCCTTGACCCCTTCCCAGGGTCACAGGGTGGGGTTGTTGGATGGGATTGTCCCTGTGGGTCCCTGCCAGCTCCAGCACCACACAGTTCCACAATTCCACAATTCCTGACCTCTCCACAGGCGATTCTTCAAGTCCCCCAACTTCGACGGTTGGTTCCGGCAGCGGCACCGCGAGATGACCCAGAAGCTCGAGGCCCTGCACCTGGAGGCCATCTGTGAGGCGGTGGGTGACAGGGACAGGGACAACGGACAGGGCTGGGACAGGGACAGGGCTGTGTCTGTGAGGCCGTGGGTGACAGGGACAGGGCTGGGTTTACTCAGAGATGAGGAGGCTCCAGGGAGAGCTCAGAGCCCCTGGCAGGGCTGAAGGGGCTCCAGGAGAGCTGCAGAGGGACTGGGGCCAAGGCCTGCAGGGACAGCACCCAGGGAATGGCTCCCAGTGCCAGAGGGCAGGCATGGATGGCATCTTGGCAATGAGGAATTCCTGGCTGGGCTGGGATTGCCAGAGCAGCTGGGGCTGCCCCTGCATCCCTGGCAGTGCCCAAGGCCAGGCTGGACACTGGGGCTGGAGCACCTGGGACAGTGGGAGGGGTCCCTGCCCATGGTGGCACTGGAGGGGCTCTGTCACTGTTTCAGGAATGAGAAACCCCTGCTCACCTTCAGGCTTTCCTTAGGGGAATCCCTTGGGAAGTGTCCCTGAGGGAAGCCACTCTCTCCTTAGGACATCGTGGCCTGGATGAAGGACAAGTCCGAGGTGGAGATTGTGGACCTGGTGCTGAAGCTGCGGGAGAAGCTGGTGAGTCCCTTTCCCTCTCTCCCTCCCCCTGCACTCCTTCCTCTCTCTGGGTGGAGGGAAATCCATGGCACAAATCACACCTGTGCCATGGAAAACCTTGATCTCCCTCCCTGGAGGGCTGGGAAGCTCGGGGAAGTTTGGTGTTTGTGTGAAATCCTCAGAGTTGGGAGGATCCAGGGAAGTTTGGTGTTTATGTGAAACCCTCAGAATTAGGAGGATCCAGGGAAGTCCTTCCCCTCCCGAGGCTCAGGGGGCGTTTCCTGCCCGTTTTTATCCTGAGCTGCAGCAGGCAGAGCCCGGCAGAGGGGAAAGGCCCCTGGAATGTGTTGATTCCCATTTCCCGCAGGTGAGGGCTCGCTGCCAGCACCTGCCCGTGAAGGAGGAGACCCTGCAGAGGGTGGGTCTCTACATCGACACCATCATCGGCTCGCTGCCCGAGGACCTGCAGACTGTGCTGCACCACCCCTGAGCCGGGGGGCTCCTGGAGACCCTCCCCAGGCTGTG
>NW_005054691.1:11748-13550 GCF_000277835.1 Geospiza fortis | reverse complement strand
GCCCGGCAGAAGCAGGAGCAGCCCTGCAGGGGCTGTGCTCAGGGCAGCTCCTGGGGACGGGCAGGAGGTGACAGTACTGTCCCTGCCCTTGCACCGCCGGGGGAGCAGGAGGAGGAAGTGCTGGACATGGACAATTGCTGCTCTGTTTCTCCAGGGCAGAGCCAGAGGAGGGGCTGGAGCATCCGCAGGGATCAGAGCTCCCCGGAGGGCCTGGGAAGGGCTGCTGGGAGGAGCTGGCCCCAAATCCTATTTATTCTGCTTGAAAACCCAGCCTGAGCTCCAGGGACACAGCGGGGCTGGGGCTCTGCCCGAGGCACTGGGAGAGCTCGTGCCAGCCCCTGCCCAATAAAGCCTGGAGAAGCTGATTTCACAGCCTGTGCCGAGCTGCAGTGGGCCCTGCTGCTCTGCCCCTGCCTCCAGAGCAGCCCCTGTGCCTGGATCCCCTTCCTGCCTCGGGAATGCGTTTGCTGGGACCGGGGCATTGGTACTCCAAAACTGCATTGCACCACCAGGGGCTCCATCCAGGGACGGAATTTTAGCCTAAAAGAAGGGTTTGGGAGGGATGTGGGAGCCCGGAGGGTCGAACCCAGCACCTCTGCCCGTGGTGGGGTTGTTGGATTGTTCCTGCCCTGAGCTGGGGCAGCTCCCAGTGCTCCCAGTGCAAGCTGTGCTGTTTCCATCGGTCCCTGCCCATTCTCAGGGCTGGGAGGTTCAGAGGGGGCTGAACTCTTCCTGAATTTCCCCTCTGGAGCCAGGCAGAGCTGCAGGAGGCTGCTGGGTGTCTCAGAGCCCCTGCCCTGCTGGAGTAAGGAGTTCTGAGCAATATCCTTCGGGAGGGTGTAAATCCTTCCACATCCCAGGTGTGTCCGTGCAGGCCCCAAACCCTCCTGTAAAGCAGGAAATCGTGGTTTTAAAAAAACCCTGGAGCCAAACTGGGTCCTGGTTTGGAGGCTGGGGAGGTTTATTGGGTGGGGAATGGTTGTCCCTGCTCCTGGTCACTCGTGGCCATCCTGGTTTTCCAGAGGGTTCACAGCACTGGGGGTGGCTGTGTGTCCCTCTGCCCTTCCCAAGACACGGAATCACAGAAGCACAGAGACATTGGGGTTGGAAAAACCTTGGAGCCCATCGAGTCCCACCATTCCCAGCACTGCCAAGGCCACCACTGACCGTGTCCCCAAGTGCCACAGCCACAGCAGGGCTTTGAGATCCCTTTAGGGATGGGGACTCCGCCATCTCTTGTAGCTGTTCCTCAACAGCCCGAACCTCCTCCTTCGGGAATTCTCCCTCAGGGATGTGTTCTTAGCTTTGCATTCCTCCCAAGGAGGCCAGACCCCATCTCCTGCAAGCCCAATACCCCGGAGTCCTGGAATGGTTTGGGTGGGAAGGGACCTCAGAGCCCCTCCAGTGGTTCCAGGATTCTGTGCTCCATCCCTGTGGATCTGTGGAAGTTGGGGGGTCTCCAGCAGGGAGGGGCTGAGGTGCCTCCAGCGCTGTGGGACCTGCCCAGCCCCACCTGTGCCCTCCCCAAACCTCTCCAGGCACGAGGGGCTGCATCCAGGGGATCCCACTGGGGCACGGAGCCGTGGGAGGTGGCACTCGAGGGGCTCCAAGGTCCCTTCCCACCCAAACCATCCCAGGATTCCCTGAGCTGCTGGGAATGTGCAAATCCCCACGGGGCTTTGGGCTGCTGCCAGGGAGAGGGATGAGGTGGGAGCTCAGGGAATGGAGGAGGTGGGAGCTCAGGGAGCAGCCCCCAGGGAGTCGTCGTAGAAAGCCTTGAGCCGCCCGGGGCTCTGAAGGGA
>NW_005054691.1:10413-11487 GCF_000277835.1 Geospiza fortis | reverse complement strand
TCCCCCCCCCCCAGCCGTAGACCAGGCTGTGCAGGAAGCCCTGCAGGGACACGCTCAGGGCCTGGGGACACAGGGACAGAGGTCAGGGCTGCCGGTCCCTGCAGGCACAGCCCAGGCAGGGTGGCACAGGACACGGTGAGGGGGACTTTCCTCTTGGTGTGGCCAATTAAAGCGTGTCCAGCCCCCGGGAAAAGCCAAAGGGGGAAATCCCAACCCAAATCCCAACTCAAAATCCAGTGGGAAGAGCCACGCTGGGCCCAGGGCTGTGTCCTCACCCTGCCTGGGGTGTCCCTAAGGGCTGTCACAGCTCCCACATGGGATGGGGACAAATGTCCAGCCTGGGAACCCTGGAAAAGGAGCTTTACTCACTGTGGACACGTAGAGCACAAAGAGCGAGGCAGGGCTGATGCTGGTGAAGGAGAGGATGGTGAGGAGGAAGGCTGTGGGTGAGACACAGAAGGACATTCCTTGGTGGGACGCCCCCACTGTGACCCTGCAGGGCTGGGGGAGCTGGGGACAGCCTCAGTGTGACCCTGCAGGGCTGGGGACAGCCTCAGTGTGACCCTGCAGGGCTGGGGGAGCTGGGGACAGCATCAGTGTGACCCTGCAGGGCTGGGGACACCTTCAGTGTGACCCTGCAGGGCTGGGGACAGCCTCAGTGTCACCCTGCAGGGCTGGGGGAGCTGGGGACACCCCCAGGGTGACCCTGCAGGGCTGGGGACAGCATCAGTGTGACCCTGCAGGGCTGGGGGAGCTGGGGACAGCCTCAGTGTGACCCTGCAGGGCTGGGGACAGCCTCAGTGTGACCCTGCAGGGCTGGGGGAGCTGGGGACAGCCTCAGTGTGACCCTGCAGGGCTGGGGACAGCCTCAGTGTGACCCTGCAGGGCTGGGGGAGCTGGGGACAGCCTCATTGTGACCCTGCAGGGCTGGGGACACGATCCTGGAGGGCTGGGGGAGCTGGGGACACCTTCAGTGTGACCCTGCAGGGTTGGGGGAGCTGGGGACACCCCCCCGGCCTTGCCTGGCGTCCAGCAGAGCAGGAAAACCAGCTGGAAGCACAGCAAGGCTTTGTT
>NW_005054691.1:5012-7104 GCF_000277835.1 Geospiza fortis | reverse complement strand
ACTGGGGCTGGAGCACCTGGGACAGTGGGAGGTGTCCCTGCCATGGCAGGGCTGGCACTGCAGGGGCTCTGGGGTCCCTTCCCACCCAAACCATGCCAGGATTCTCAGTGCCAGACTCCTCTGCATCCCCTCAGCTGCCACAGCCCGACCGCAGGTGCAGGAATGAACCATCCCCATTCTCACACTCCCAGGAAATCACGGGATTTAATGATTTTGTGATAATTTTAAACCCAAGGATGTTCAACATCCACAAAAAACCCCCAAGCAATGCCCATCCCATACCCAGGGGCCACCAGAGTCCCCTCAAAGAGGAATTTTACCTTTATTTCAGGGATATTGGCTGAAGGGACAGAGGGAAGAGGGAGGGAGGGTCTGAGGGAAGGAGGGAGCAGGAGGGAGAGGGGCTGGAGGGGAGCAGAGGGAGGATTGGCACTGGGAGCTGCAGGAGGGTGACAGTGACACGGAGCTGGGCACTCCTGGAGATGCTTCCCCACAGCAGCTTCCTCATCTTCCTCTGCCAGGGACAGACAGAGGGCACTGGGATGGATCTGGGTCCTCCCAGCTGGATCCTGCCTTGTCCCTGCTCTCCCTGCTGGATCCCACACTGATTCCCTGCTCTCCCTGCTGGATCCCACACTGATTCCCTGCTCCCTGCTGGATCCCACACTGATTCCCTGCTCTCCCTGCTGGATCCCACACTGATTCCCTGCTCTCCCAGCTGGATCCCACACTGATTCCCTGCTCCCTGCTGGATCCCACACTGATTACACTGATTCCCTGCTGGATCCCACACTGATTCCCTGCTCTCCCTGCTGGATCCCACACTCATACCCTGCTCTCCCTGCTGGATCCCACACTGATTCCCTGCTCCCTGCTGGGAGCCCTGCTGGGCTCTCCCCTGCTGAGCAAGCACTTTGATCCTTGAGGAGCGTGTCAGACATTCCTGGGACAAACTCTCCCACCAGGGCAGCACCTGGATCCCGCTGTTCCTGGTGGGAACATCCCTGGATGGAGGGAATATCCCCCAGCTGTGGCCCCCTCCCAGCAGGGACAGGCTCTGCCCGGGGCACGTTTTCCCTGAGGATTTTTTGGAGGAGAAATTGGCACCAAGGGCTGCACTGGCCAGAGTGGAATCCAGGGAGTTTGGCTGCTGACAGGGCCAGGACAGCCAAGGAGCAAAGGAGGGAAGTTCCATGTCCCTGTCATTGTCCCTGGCCGTGCCAGGAGTGGCTGATCCTTCCCAAGGCTCTCTGGGCACTGCAGCACCAGGAGCTGCTCCCAAACCTGCTCTTGACTGGGCTCCAGGACCCCTGCGGGTGTTAATCCAGACCTATCCCTGTCTCTGGGCCTAGCTTTAGCAGCCAGGATTTAATTCCAAACATGGGGCAGGAAAACAACACCCTCAGGATGGGAATCATCCACAGGGAGATCCTTTCTCCTTCCTAGAATCCCTGGTTGCCCAGAGAGGATCCCTGGGAAGGAAGGAGAGCCTGAGCCCCTGGATGAGCCTGGAGCTGCATCCACTGGTTAAATTAGGCTCTGGAAAAGAACCTTATGGGGAAATGCCCAAGATTTCCTGCACTGAGCCCCATCTTCCTGAGCTTTCCATGGCCTGGTGCTATTTTAGCTCCACCTAAAGTGCTTCCCACTTTCCCTTTCATCTCCTGAGTCACCAGCCTGGCTGGAGCTTGAAGATCCAAGTGAATTCCACCCGATGCCACGTCTGACAGGTAGGGATTGCTTTTAAACCACCTTTAAAAAACCTCGGCATCTTCAATTCCATGGTTTCCAAATCAAGTCTCAACTCGAAGCAAATTCCCACCACAGAGGCTTTGGGGCTGGAAAAGTTGGCACAACCTCACTGCAAATTAGTGCTAAAAACCCCAACTGGAGCCCAAATCCTACAGAGATGTGGGCGTGGCTGGGACGAGGTTTTGGTCAATCCTCGGGAGGAGCTCTTATGGAAAAGGGAATAAAACCCAGCCCTCATCTCTCCCCGTGGGGCCACCAGGAGCCGTGGGCCGAGCTCTTGGCGATGCTCAGCTTCTCCTCGGGGCTGAAGTGCAGGATGGCCAGGATGGCCGTGAGCGTC
>NW_005054691.1:4594-4899 GCF_000277835.1 Geospiza fortis | reverse complement strand
CTGGGACAGCTCCTGCTTCCTGGCCTCCAGCTCCTGCCGGTGCCGCTTCTCCGTGTCGTCCGCGGCCAGCTGCAGCAGCACGTGCTTCTCCTGGAGCTCCGCCAGCTGCTCCCGCGCCTCCTCCAGCTCCTTGGCCAGGCCCACGTCCTTGCTGGCCTTGCTCTTGAGCACCTGCTGCGCCCTCACCTTGTAGCGCTCGAACTCCTCCTTGAGCTGCCTCAGCTCCTGCTGGCAGTGCCCGCCCGGGGCCTTGTCCCCGTTCCCGTCCCCGCCGCCTGGGGCCGGCTCCGGCTCCTGCAGCTCCT
>NW_005054691.1:3566-4464 GCF_000277835.1 Geospiza fortis | reverse complement strand
ATGCGGCGATGGCCAAGGTCTTGTTCTCCAGGTCCAGCTGCACGATGCGGTCCTTGAGCCTCTGGATGGTGCCCTGGTCCCTCTGCTTGGCCTTCTCGTAGGTGCCCAGCAGCTCGGACACCTGGAGCACCTGGGCCTCCAGCTCGGCCACGCGCTGCTCCTCCCGCTGCGAGCGCTGCCGGAGCTGCTCCTCGGCCTGGGCTGTCTGTGCCAGGACAGGGCAGGGTTAGGGCAGCATGGGGTCACACGGGGACACACCTGGGGTCACACAGGGACACACCTGGGGTCACACGGGGTCCCTGCTCTGCTCCAAACCAACAAGGGGCCCTTCCCACCCCAGGAACCCTGCCTGAGAGACCTCCCTGTTCTGGCTTTTTAGGTATTTGTGTGTTTGGAATCCTGGAATGGGTTGTGTGGGAAGGGACCACAGAGCTCTTCCAGGGCTGCCATGGCAGGGACACTTCCCACTGTCCCAGGTGCTCCAGCCCCAGTGTCCAGCCTGGCCTTGGGCACTGCCAGGGATGCAGGGGCAGCCCTAGCTGCTCTGGGCACCCTGTCCATTTATTTCAAATCTCCCAGAATCTGAGTGATTGGGAAGGGGAATTTGTCTGACTCCAGCCCCACTCCCTGGATACATCCCACAGAGAGCTGTTCCCCAGTTTGTCATCCCATCAGCCCAAGCCAGGATTCTTTGGACTCTCAGAGACTGGGAGAGGGAATTTGGCTCCTCTAGCCCCAGTCCCTGGGCACCAGCAGCATTCCCAGCCAGCAATCACCTTCTTCATCTCCTGCACCAGCTGCAGCTGGAAGTGGTTCTTGAGGCCGGCCATCTCCTCCTGCAGCTCCTGGATGCGCGGGTCGGCCCTGCCGCTCTCCTCGCGCACGCCCTGCAGCTCCC
>NW_005054691.1:2030-2608 GCF_000277835.1 Geospiza fortis | reverse complement strand
GCGCGCCTGGACGCGCAGGAGCTGCTGCTTCTGCGTCTCGATGGTCTCCAGCAGCTCCTTCCTGCTGGGGCCGCCCCCGAAGTTCATCCCGAACTTCTCCATGGCGGGGCAACCTGGGGGGAGCAGGGCAAGGAGAAAGGGCACCTTTGGGATGGGCAGGAGCACCCCCCTGGGCCCACCAGGACATCAAAAGGGGCAGCAAAGATCACAAACACCACCCTGACCATGCCCTGCCCAGGACCCCCATCCTGACCTGCCCAGGACCCCCATCCTGACCTGCCCAGGAGCACCATCCTGACTCTGCCAGGACAGCACCCGGACCCCCAGGACACCGCTCTGAACTCCCCTCCCGGATCCCCTCCTGACCCCTCCCGGGACCCCCATGCTGAGCCCTCAGACACCACGCTAACCCCCCAGACACCTCCCGGACCCTCCATTGTCACCTCCTCAGGACCACCCTGACTCCCAACGTGACCCCTCAGGACCCCCAGCCTCCATCCTTGACCCCGAGGGCCACCGTGACCCCCCGGACACCACCCGGGCCCCGCACCGTCAGCCCCTGGGCACCATCCCGCCTC
>NW_005054691.1:1440-1817 GCF_000277835.1 Geospiza fortis | reverse complement strand
CCCACCGTGTCCCCCCTTGTCCCCTTCTGTCCTCCCCTGCCCCCCTCTTGTGCCCCAGTGTCCCCCTGTGTTCTTCCCGTGTCCCATCCCGCACCTCATGTGTCCTCGTGTCCCCTCATGTCCTCCCCATGTTCCCTCACGTCCCCCGTGTCCCTCCGTTGTTTCCCCCATGTCCGTCCATGTCCCCTCCGTGTTCCCAGTGTCCTCCTGTGTCCCCGTGTGTCCCGCTGTCTCCCCGTTTCTCCCCCATCCCCTCGTGCCCACCCCGGCCCCGTGTCCCCCGTGTCCCCCGTGTCCCCTCCGTGTGGCCCCCGTGTGGCCCCGAGGGGGTCTCAGTGCCAGCCTGCAGGGGAGTTGTGGCGGGGGGGGGGGGGGGG
>NW_005054691.1:461-850 GCF_000277835.1 Geospiza fortis | reverse complement strand
CCAGAGACCCCAGGGCAAAAGTTTGTCACCTGTTTGTGCATTCTGAGCCGACAAAGAAACAAATGTTCATTGGCTCTAAATTACACAAAAATCTCTTTCATTAATTAGCATCCTGTCTTCTACTAGGTACTGAATGCTTCCTTGTGCAGGGACACCTCCCACCATCCCAGGCTGCTCCAGCCCCAGTGCCCAGCCTGGCCTTGGGCACTGCCAGGGATGCAGGGGCAGCCCCAGCTGCTCTGGCAATCCCAGCCCAGCCAGGAATTCCTCATTGCCAAGATGCCATCCATGCCTGCCCTCTGGCAGTGGGAGCCATTCCCTGGGTGCTGTCCCTGCAGGCCTTGGCCCCAGTCCCTCTGCAGCTCTCCTGGAGCCCCTGCAGGCCCTGC
>NW_005054691.1:0-387 GCF_000277835.1 Geospiza fortis | reverse complement strand
ACGACTCCCCCCCGCCCCCCCCCCTGCCCCTCTGGGGCCTCCTCTGGGCTCTGCAGCAGCTCCAGGTGCTGCTGCTGTGTCCCCAGGGCTGGGGCAGCTCTGCAGGTGGGGTCTCACCTGAGGGGGCACGGGGCAGGATCTCCCTGCCCTGCTCCCCAGGGCTGGGGGGTTCTGGGCTGGGTCAGGTCCAGCTCTCACCCCCAGCACGCCCAAATCCTTCTCTCAGGGCTGCTGCAGCTGCTCATGCCCAGCCCAGTGCCAGCAGGGTCTGACCACTCTCACCCTGTGTTGGTGCTCTGGGGCGCTGTCCCCAGACCATTCTTCCACGTCTCTGTGACCCCGAGCTGCCCCTCCCCGCCATGCCCCGCACATGGAACCGGCCCCTCT
>NW_005054690.1:149436-211140 GCF_000277835.1 Geospiza fortis | reverse complement strand
CCTGCAGAGATGCAGCAGGAGGAAGGGGCAGGCTGAGTGTGGGTGGGTATGGAGGGAAGGATGGGGATCTCAACCTGTCAGTTCTACCCTTTTTCCCATCCCACCAGGGCAGGGGGTGGTGAGGGAGTGCCCGTAACACCCAGCAGCTGACTGGGCTTTAACCACAAGAACCTGAGCACCAGACAGCATCTCCATGTCCCCACTGCTGTGGCATGATCTGCAGCTCCCCTGACCAAGCCTGTGCTTCACACACCAGCAAGGAATTTCCAGCCTCTGTTCTTGATGGATTATGAAAATTTAGGTGAGCATCAGATTTCTCTCAGACCCTGCACTGTCCTTTGCACTGGGGGTAATGAAGTGTATGTGATTCAGGGCAACCCTGGTGTCTAGAAGCAAGCAGCATCCTCCACAGTGGACTGGAGAGCTACAGAAGGGCGAGGCAGAAGCCTGAAATGGCCTTTTCAAAGTTAGAAATGTGGTGTAACTGTCATAAATGAAAGGTTTCAGAAACAGCTGAAAATAACTGACTGAAAGACTTTTAAAAACTAATCTGTAAAGTTTTCCAAGATGCTTCCAGTTCTACAGGCACTGAAAATATTTAATACTTCCTTCTGTGTCGCATACACTATCTATTTGCTCCGTATCACAGGCTATGGAATTTTCCAGAGAAACAGAGCACAAAGTAGGGGTGCCTCAAAGTCTTTATTAATTTCTCATAATTTTTGCTTGTCCAGACCCAAAAGAAGAGAAATGATGATGAGAAAATACAGGTCACACCAAACAAGCGTCTCAGTTGGAGGCGATGGTGGACTGGATCCAGGAGACGTAGTTGCAAACCTTGGTGTAAACTCCGGGATAGCCCTTCTGGGCACATCCATAACCCCAGGAGACAATGCCCTGGAGCTGTCCATCGCAGACCACGGGACCGCCGGAATCTCCCTGTGCACACAAAGGGTATGGATATTCAGCAAATGGCATCAGCCTAAGCAATGAGCCAGAGATCCCTGAGATCACAGACCCCAGAGGAAGCCCTGCTGGGCGTACTCTGCACAAAAGTTCTACAAAGGCTGTTCCTGATTGACACTCTCCACCTGATGCTACCGTGCCTGACTTGAGCTCCAAGGGCACCACAGCTGAGTCAGCTGCCTGCTTTTGCTGGATGCAGTACTTGGCAAACCTTCAGGGTATGTGTACCTGAAGCCTCTGCTGTCATTGAAAAACTCAGATTTACCAGTGCAGTGGGTATAGCTGACTCTGTAATGTGAAGGCCTCTTCAGCTGAGAAAAGGTGGGAGAGAAATGACTGGGAGAGGAGAGGCAGGTGAGTTACCTGGCAGGAGTCTTTTCCTCCCTCCACGTATCCGACACACATCATGTTGTTGGTAATTTGCCCAGGGTAGGCATCAGAGCACTGCTCGGCGGTGAGGACCGGAGCCTTCAGGCACTGCAGCTGGTCGGGGTAGTTGGCTGCAAAGAAATAGGGAGAGATGGTTGCTGGAATTGCTGAGTCCTTTTCAGAGCTCGGGGAAGATCTTAGCAGAAAAGCAAATGCTGGACACCCTGTTCTAGCAGCCATCCTTGCTTCCTGTCAACAGCAAGCACAGCATGGGTCCCTTCTGTAGAGATGGAACAAATTCTACCCATGGGCCCACCATTCTACACTGCAGCCACCTTAACTTTTCTGGTACCTGGAAGTTCATCAGTTGGCAAGGGAGGGGCCACACTTGTGATACATACGCTGGAAGAAACCTGAGCCTCAGGAAAATCATCCTCTCCTCTGGTGCAGGTTCAGTGGAATAGACACCACTGGCCATGCACATCTCCGACCATCAGTGTGAGAGAGCAGAGATCTCTGGTAGGAATTCAAGTTCCACAGTCCCAGACTTTACCCTTATTCTCAGAGAACTGACAACTCTGTTGACATTAACTGTGCAGTCCCTACACTCTGAGAGTGTGTCCCCAGCCGGAGATCAGGCAGGTGGTGCCGGCGGCCACGCAGCTGGTAGGCAGAGGAACGGTTTGGACAGCTTTGCTGAGCGTGGCTGGGGTGGCCAGCTTGATGAGCATGATGTCATTGTCCAGGGTGTAGGAGCTGAAGCCAGAGTGGCGGATGACTTTAGCAGAGTTGATAAACTGCTGTGTGGATTCGGTGAGCTCCAGGTTGTGTTTCCCGAGCTGCACTTGGATGCGACTGGAAAACAGAAGGCACAGCGTGTCCTTTACTGCTAGGGACAGGTTGAGAGAAACCTCCCTGAGTGCACTCACTCCAACACCACTGCTCCCAATATTAGTGGGTGGAACGTGCCTGGGCTGGTCTGGCCCTCGCTGCTTGACCAAAGGTGGACAGCTGTGGTGTTTCACCTCAGAGACACCTTTGGCTAGCTGTGTGTTGCAGCTAGGCTCTTGGAACAAGTCCAGACATGCAGGAACTCAGGCTCGACCTCTGATGGAGAGCTTTAGGCAAGGTGAAGGAAAAAGGAGACAGATCCAGCTAGAGGGTCTTGATCCAGAGTTTATTCCTGGGCACGCAGGCCTCTGAATGTTGCTCCCACCGAATCCTGACCGCGTGGTCCCGTGTCTTTTTAAGCTCAGGGAAAGGGGGAGGGGAAGGGGTAGGTGAGCCACCAACCAGGTAGGAGGGGAGGAGGCTCAGGGGACAAATAACACCTGGATGGCCCAATTGTCCCCAGGGCTGAGAGGCATCTTTACAACTTCACCTATCAGAAGACGGCCTTTCTGGCTTACTGAGCTTGATGGACACCTCTCAGCAGGAGGCAGGGAGAGGGGAGGGGAGGAGGCATTGCTACACCTGGGTTAGATAAAACAGGACATTGTTTCACACTGCAACACACTGCCACAGAAGCCTTCTGGGGCAGGGGATCTTTCTTGTCCTGCAGGGAGCCCTGGGAATCCACATGGTGATCTTAACCCGCTCCGTGCATGGGTGGTGAATTTCTGCGGGTTTGTAAATACATGGCAGCAGTTGAATACAGAGCAGCACTACATACAAATATTCTGGGACAAGGCAAACAGCTCCAGCCGGACCTCGATCCTCTTCCTGTTCTCCAGGGAGAATGCTTTAGCAAGATTCATGCAATTGGTAAGAAATCAAAGCCCAGACCTCTCTGCTTGATTATCCCATTGTTATTTCAGAAAATGCTCTGCATTCACAGGAACATTTGCAGAAGTGGAAAACCCCTCAGGATGCCCCGGCCTGGCTTCCTGAATGATCCACCCATCCCTTGGCTGTCCCTGATGAGCATGGAGGCGCTTCCATATTTCTATCTCATAGCTCAGAATTCCTGCTAGAAGTGAACTGGAAGACAGAAGTAGGTTCTAGAAGGACATAAGATTTCCACTCACGATTTGTAGCAGTGAGCAGCCGACAGGACCCACTGGCTGCTGATGAGGGAACCTCCACAGAAGTGATATCCAGAATTCAGGGACACCTGATAGGGCACCGAGTTCTTTGCGCAGGTGTAGCCTCCCACAATCTTGTCATCATCATCTTCAGCAAAGGTGGGGAAGGCAACTGGGGGACAAGAAGTGCTATGTGTCAACAGCTGGCCTAAGGCAATGTGGCCTGTAGTCTGCCCTGTGACTGCCTGTCTGAAGCCCCTCACTTGTAGGCTCCCCTTCTATGGACACTCAGGGCAGTGCTGGGGGGCAGGTGTAAGGCACATGCATTTGCTGCACCTCAAAGAAGGGGATCAGACTTACAGGGATGCCTCATGTATCTGCAACTAAAGCCCTGCTGGCTACTCCCTGAGGGAACATAGGGACACAGAAATGTTCTTGTTGGATCAGATCATGGCTGTGTCTTTCCCCGAGTCCCATCTACTGAAACAGTCAAGGGTTGACTGAGGGAAAAAGTAAAAACTACTGTGCAGTGATATCTTCTTGGAGCACCCTCTGAGGGTCCAAAATTTTGCAGTTGCTTTAGGACTTCCTGGGCCAGAACTATTCCTTGTGCACTCCTTAGTCCCAAAGGAGGAGGCAGCCTTTTTCTGAAGCTGTGGCCACATCTCCATAGCTGGGTCGGGAACCCCTATGAAGGCGTTCATTCCCCAGCTTGTGGCACAAGGCATTATGAGCAGACAGAAGATGGAAGCTGCAGGGCTCTGACTTGTGCAAGTCAAAACTGACTTGGCTTTCCCACAACAGGCTACCTTGCAGTTTTGATTCAGAAAATCAGCTTCCTATTAAATGGCAGAAATAGAAATAAAAGATATACTCACCAGCCACCCCAATAAAGGCGAGAAGCAGCAGGCACTTCATGGTCCTGATTCTACCTCAAACCCAGACTGGCTGACTGGACGTGGGAGCTGCTAGAAATATGTTTTGGTGATGGTCTTATCTCTAGCCCAAGGTTTTCTCCAGACAAAAAGTACACAGTGGAAAATTTGAAGATCCAAATGTGGCATTAACAGGCATTGGTAGAATGTACAAATGTCATACACGTTAATCATAAACCTCTGCTAAGATAGAGAGCTATTCTAATTATTCCGTAAGGTAGCCTTCAATCTAAAAATACCTTTTGGCTTTGGAAGATGTGTAGTTGTTTGTCTGTCTCATTCTTATACACAGCACCTGTATAACAGGAATAACAACTCTCAAACCTCTTTCAGATTCCTCTGTACTGATGGTATCTTTCTTAAAAATGCATGTTTTTACTCAAAGTTGCATATTTAAGTAGTGGACAGAGAGATACATTGCATTTATTTGGGAAAAAAAAAAAAAAAGCAAAAAACTCCAGCAAAGCCAGTGGTTAACTTTGTTAAATTTATTTTAGCAAATTCCTTTTCTTGAATAATGTATGTTTTTACCATATGCAATACAGTGTTTTCCTAAATCAAATTCCTCCATTGTAATTTCAAAAGGGAGGATAGAAAAACGATCCTGTGCCTCCCCCTCCTCCCCCCCCTCCACGTTTCCCAAGTCAAATAGTTCAAATGTGGGAATGTTCAGCATCTCCCTTTTCTCATTTCTCTCTCCTAAATGGTATTAAAATATCTGCCTAAGTAACAAACCAAACCATTCCATCTTTGGAATGTTCTACAGACTCATTTTTGCTATACAAGGATTTCAGTACAATGCTGATGTTTATGAGTGTGATGTAGATGAGCAATAATGCTGCGAACACAAATAGTGAGATCTTCTGAAATCCCTCTCTGCAGGAGTGGGGATTTCTGTCATGACGCAAAGTTTACTAAAGCTGAATGCTTTACTAAATAATCATGTTCATTCTCTAAGCCGCTGCCAACTTCACCATGTTAGGTGCTGAAATACACAGGATTCTCTCTAGAGACATTAAAGAGAACCCATATGTTTGGAAATGCTGGAATAGCCTGAGACACTAAATAGGAATACTCTTCCTCTCCATTTCTTGATTAAATTTTTGTAGACCGTGGAGTACTGTAACACACAGTGTCACTCTCCAGAGGGAAATTTTCCCTCATGTTGAAGTACAAGTCCAAGGCCAGGGCCTTCTCCAAGGTGTTGCATGAATTCTGTTGGCCTTTAAACTGGTATTAGTGCACAGCTTTCTTACAAGCATGTTGTATCCTGTGAAAGAAAGAAGGATTAGAAGCTTCCTGTGGGAAAGGAAAATGTCCGTAATAGGACTAGGAGGGCCAAAAATTACCAAAGCTGTCCAATCCTATCATAACTACGTGGAACAAGAAAAATTTCTAGTTTACAATAATGTTTAGTTTGAAATTTCTATTTTCTTTGTCCAAAACATGCCATTGGCATAGACAAGGGCTGTCATCAGATATGCTGCTGAACATTCCGTAGATACAGTGTAATTTTTTTTGCAGTCTCTTTCAAAGAATACACTCAAGGATGTACATCTATTATTACAAACAAGTTTTTCATTTCATGCAGTATTGCTGCAGAAGAAAGCTGGTGGCTCTAGGGGCACAGGAAGGGGGGGAGATGGTGACTGAAGAGCAGCTGTGTTAGGTATTATCAATGGAAAAGCAATGGCAGCTTGTACTTCTAGAACTTCATGTTCCTAGTTCAAATATTTCAGTCAGCTGTATCAACACTAGACTCAGATAAAGGAAAATACATTTGTCCAGGCTGATGCAAGATCCTGGGAAAAAGAAACCTGGTAAAACTGTGGGCTGACAGAGATAAAGCTTTCTAGGAACATAAATCAGGAGGAGTTTCTGAGGGTAGTCCTTTTATACCTCACAGAACCTGGTGGTGGAGGTTGCATTAATTCTCTCTTCCCACCTGTCTCCTTTCTGGGAGAAGCTGGTACATTCTCCAAAGCTTCTTATCCTCCATTTCTCCACACCTGAACAAAACTTCTGTCACAGCCTCTTGCATTGTTCTCTATGCTTGTATTTCTCTTTAACCTATGGCCACAATACCTTTTTTCTATTTCTGCCCTTGGCAAAGACATGGATTCTTAGTGTCCTGGAGAGAAACTGGATGTAGGACATGACAGGGATTTATAAAATTATGAGAAGCCTGAGGAGCCTGGGGAACAATGGGATTGCTTATTGTGTCTTAGGGAGTAGCATGCAAAACTTGGTGGGGGTGGCTTGTTCAGAGCAAAGGAAACTTCCTCTATTTTAGGAATGCTATGAAGTCCTTTCCAGAGGTTTTCATGGATGCAAAGCATTTACATTACCTCAAAAAGAGAAGGGACACAAGGAAAAAAAAATCCTTGGAGGTCTATGAAGTTGAAGGACATCCGATCCAATCTCCCTTGTCCCCAGGAATGGCCTGGTGTTGGAATGTTCCCTGCTACTACAGCCCAGCAAGGGACCAAAGATTATTACAAATCTCTCTGGAGGAAAGTCATTGTTGCTTAAATCCTACAAGGGTCTGGAGAGTTACCCAAACTCATGCCTTCATTTACTGCAGCATAGAAGGTCTCCTGGGAGCATCTCAGCCCCTTTTGAGCAGCATGGGAGGGCACAGGTCAGGTCTGACCTGACAAAGATGTGTGTTAGAAGGTGGATTTATCTGACAGTGCTGCTGGACTGTTCTTGTTCAGGCAGATATGGAAGTGGAGATAGGGCTTAAATGATGGGAACACTCACCCTAATAATTCTGAGTTTCAAAGGGTTTGCTGGGGGAGTAAAATACCTGTCTTTCCTGGGAAACATAAAGACTACTCAGAACATTGCTTTCCACACAACTTCTCTTCTCTCTCTCTCAGAAAGGATACCTAGATAGAGATGCTTATGTCTTTCTTCCCCTAAAGCTGGTTTCTGTATTGCTTGCATCATATTTAAATCTGATCCAGAGAGCAACTGATGGTGATGCACATTTTCTTCTCCAGCCTTTGAGCAAAATTTCCCTGTGTCCTGGAAATTCTCCAGTCACCTTGGTATAATTTCTTCCTGCACTCTTCTTGCTTCCTTTTCTGAGGCAGAGAAACCAGGCATCCAGTGAGGAGTGTGGCCAAGCATGGCTGTGGCAACCAAGGTACAGTTTCCAGTTTGGTGGAGAAGGAACTGAGAAAGTAGCAGTGTTGCCACTTTACATCGCTGTACAAGCTGGCTTGCACTGGGCAAATGAATTCAGCTGCCCAGCCAGCTCCATAAGCTAGCCCCTGGGTTAACTGGCGGGAACTTCAACCAATTATGTTCCTTCCTAAGCTGCAAGCATATCCAGGATTTGGGGGGCATAAAAGATATATGAGCTATCCAGACTGAGTTTTTCAAATGCCTTTTATAAAGAAGAGCTGAAGAATAAACTCTCTCTGTTGCCACATGAACATCAGGTGAGTGGTTCTCTTTGTCTCCAACCCACTCCCCCCTGCATTCACGTAGAAGGAAGGGCAGAGTCAGAGGAGAGGGAGAGGCTTTGGTATGGTTAAAAACACTCCCCGAGGAGAGCTCCTTGTCTTTTTCCACTACTGTTTACTGCTACAACCTGCTGTGGTCTCCTTAAGTCACCTAATCATCCTTTTCTTCTTCTAACATCTTTGTCCACTACCTCTTCCATCGACTCCTCTTGCTGCCTTCTTCCATTGTCTACTATCTCTTCCTTCCCTATTTATGCTGCTTTTCTTCACCACTGTCAACCCTTCGGCGATATCGTCTGTTACCTTTTCCATTACCACCTTCTATTCTTCTGCCATATTCTTTTCCCACCTTCTTCAGTCGCTGCCTTTCTTCTTCCACTGCCTTCTTTTGCTGCCTCCTTCTGTCTATTCCTGTCATCTTCTACTGCACATCATCCACATCCCTGTTACTCCTCTTCTTCCTGTTCTTCCAATACCACCTTCTGACGTGTTCTTCTGCTACCTTATTCCACTCTCTTCTTCATCCCCTTCTCCTTGTCTTCTACTGCTTTCATCTTCCTTTCCCTTCTTTTGCCACCTTCTTCCACTGTAACTCCTTTCTATTCTTCTAGTGGCAGTATCTGTTTTTCTGGTGGAGCATACAGTCCTCAGATCCTCAGTATCCCTGACTCCAAAAGCCTAGGGATCAATCTTGAGTCTCCCTTAGTGCTTTCTGCAAGGGAGGGAGGGAGGGAGGCGGAAGGAAGTGGCGGAAGGAAGTGGCGGAAGGAAGTGGCGGAAGGAAGTGGCGGAAGGAAGTGGCGGAAGGAAGTGGCGGGGAAGGAAGGAAGGAAGGAAGGAAGGAAGGAAGGAAGGAAGGAAGGAAGGAAGGAAGGAAGGAAGGAAGGAAGGAAGGAAGGAAGGAAGGAAGGAAGGAAGGAATTTCCCCCCCTATATTGGCTCTGCAAGGAGAAAAGGCAAAGCATGTAATTATTAGTAGTTCCCAATAGGTGGCTCCCAAAACACAGAGATGACAGCAACGCTGAGCGCACAGATCAGATTAGTTTCAAGACTAGCAGTTCTATCATATCATAAGCTGATATAAATGAATGCTTTAGTTTTGTTTGAAAACATGCAAAAAATTATTTTGCTTCATCACGCTTTGGTCAGATCTGTAGTTATCTCAATCCTTCGTGCCCCACATTGGCACCAAAAATGGATCATTATGCTTTAACCCCAGCCAGCATCTAGGTACAATGCAGCTGCTCACTCACTCCCTCACTTCCACTCCTCCAGCTGGATGGGGAGAAGAACCAGAGAAAAAAATGTAAAAAACCTTTGTGGCTTGAGATAAGAACTGTGTAACTCTTAAAAAAAAATGTATAACAATAATAGAAAAAGAAAACACCAGGAAAAGTTCAATTGCTCACCACCTGCTGAGCGATGCTCAGCCTGTCTCTGGGCAGTGATTAGTTCTGTCTGTCCAACTCCTCCTAGTTTGTATTCTAAGGATGACGTTCTGTGGTGTGGAATATCCTGTTGGCCAGTTAGTGCCAGTTGTCCCAGCTATGCTCCCCCACATCTTCATGTTCGCCTCCTTGCTGGTAGAGCATGGAAAGCTGAAAAGTCCTTGACGTGGAGTAAGCACTACATAGGAACGACCAAAACATCAGTGTGTTATCAATATTATTCTCATATTAAAAACATAGTGCTGCACCAACTACTAAGAAGAAAATTAAGTCTGTCAGCCAAAATAAGAACAGTCACCTCCTCCATCTCCTCCTTCATCTTCTCCTAATCTTCCAATATTTTCTTCCATTGCCTCCTCCTTCCTTTCTGCTGCTCCCTTCTTCCACTTCCTTATTCTATTCTACCTCTTCTGTCTTCTCCTTCTTTTCTTCTTACATCACCTTCTTCTACCACTTTCATCCTCTGCTTTCTTCTGTGGCCTTCTCCTCACACTGCCTTCTTCCATTGCCTCTTGCTCTTTTCCCAAGACCTTCTTCCTTCTCTTTTTTTGCTGCAGTCTTCTGAGACTTTATTCCACCATCTTCTCCATTCCCTCTGCCTTCTTTTCCTCTGCCATCTTCTTTTGTCACCCACACTATCACATCCTCCTTTTCTTCCAGCACATTTTTCTGGTGTCTCCTTCCATCAATTACCTCGTCACATTCTTCATCACTTCCTTCATTCCTAATTTCAGCACCTTCTTCCATTGCCTTCTTTCACATCCTCCTTTCCTTCTTCCATCACACACGTCTGCTGCATTCTGCTGCATTCTGTCTGCCCTCTTTTCCTTCACTGCCTTTTTCCACCACTGCCATTGCCTCCTCCTTCACTTCTTCTGCCACCTTTTTCCTTCACCTCCTATGTTGTCTCTTGCTTCTTCTTCCATTGCCTTCTTCACCATTGTCTTCTACTGCCTCCTCAGTTGTTTCTTCCTTCTTTACTTTCACAGCCTCCTCCTCCCCCTCCTTCACTGTCTTCTTCCATAGCCTCCTTTTTCTCTTCTTCCAATGTCTTCTGCCACCTTCCTTCATTGCCTTGTCTGTAGCCTTCTCCTTCTGTTCTTACAACATTTTTTCTTTGCCTCCTCCATTTCCTTCTTCTTTATTCTGTGGTTTTCTTCCTCTGCCTTTTTTTGTTCCCTCCACCATTGCCTCCTCCTTCTATTTTTCTGCCTGCTTCTGTTGCCTTCATCTGCCACAGCCACCTTCCAACGCAAATGCCTCCCTTCTGCCACCTCCACCTTCTTCTGTCTTCTTCCACCACCATTTTTTGATGCCTCCTTCCACCGCTGCTGCCTTCATGCACCGCCTGTCTCTGCTGTCTTCCTCCACTGCTTTCTGCTGCCACCAGCTCCTGTCACTGCAGTCTGCTGTCACATTTCATCACTGCCTCCTATTGCTGCCTTCTGCCACCTCCTACTGCTGCCACCTTCCACTGCTGAATTAATCAGCCACTGCCTCCATATGCCAAAGCTGCCTCCTGTCTTACTGTCTTTTACCACTGCATTTTACCACCACACCATTCCATGACTTCCACCCTTTAGCCACTGTATACCTCCACCTTTGGCCTCTGCCACCTTCCACTCCCTCCACCTTCTCTTATTCACCACCTTCTTCCAGCTTCTTATGTCACCTACTCTGTCATCTCATTCACCATCTTCTTCTCTTCCACCACCTTCTTCTGCCTTCTTTCTTACATCACTTCCTCTGTCACCTCCTCCTTCTCTGCTTCTGCTGCAGCCCTTTGCAACTTCTTTTGTCACCTTCTCCATTCCCTCCTCCTTCTGGTCTTCCATGGCCTTCTGCTACCCACTGCCACTCCTTGCTTCTGCCAGCTCTCCCACCATTTCCACCTTTTCTTCTACGTTTCCAAGACATCCTAATGAAACTGTAATTGGCAAGCCCAATAATCGTAACTGTAGTTGATAATGACTGTACAGGAATGTCTGTATCAGCTCATTGGCAAATGATTACATTGGAAAACTTATATTTTTAATTATGCCTGTGAGAGAAATGTGGCATTTTAACAGCATAAAGAAATAGGTTTTTTCCCTAGAATATTGTTCAGTGGTACATGTCTTAACTCTGCCTCTGACAGTAATCTTGTACTATTCTGCTGATCCTTGAGTAAATAACATTACCCTTCTGTCTATTTAACTTCCTGCCTTCTTTGTGTGTCTTAGCTATACATACTGGAGATCTTAAGACTGGGACACTTTACATTAGTTATTTTCACTTTGCCCAGCATGAAAGAAATACAATGGGATGTTTATAGCAAAAAGTAGTATTGAAGTGTCATATCCAGTTTAAATGTCTGTGTACTTTGTGCTCTTTGACAATCAGGAGACAATTTCATAGAATCACAGAATACTTTTTACTTGAAGGAACATCCACAGGGTGGAGGTCTGTGGTCCAACCTCCAACTTAAAGCAATTCCAGTTTGTAACCTAGAAGAGGTTGCTTAGGGACTTACCCATCTGAGAATTGGAAACCTGCAAGGAGGGAGATTCTACAATCTTTCTGGGCATTCTCTTTTCTGGCACAGTAGGACCCTCAAGGGCAAATTCTTTTCCTTTTATTCCTGCATTCCCTAATCATTGCAACCTGTCATTATGGCATGCACTGTATTTCCCTACATCTGCCTTTTTTGGTAGTGAAAGGTTGGAATTACACCTCCCCTAGACCCACCTGCCCTTAGCTTTCTTCTCTCCAATCAAAGAATAGCAAGTCTCTCATTTTTGCTTGTATGTCATGTGCCACCTGATCATCTTGGACACTAATCAACTTGTTTGCCATCTGCTGGAAATTCTCAGGTATTTAACACTACTTTTGCATGGAGGGGAAGGTGTGAACAAAATTGGACTTTATTCATCCCTTTACAATAGTCAGCTCTCCATAAGGAGCAGAAGGGGTTTGTCATCAAAGTCAGTAACACAGATCATGCTGAAAATGGGCAAAAATGCTTTTTGCTAATGACATAGTAGATGTACTATTGACCTTGCAATGATAAAGAGTCTATGATCCATCTTGCCCTTAATTATTGAAGGGACGGATAATTTTTTCACTAGTTTTACATGTTGCAAAAGAAATTTAGCTAATTTTTTTCCTAGCCTAGGAAGCAGGGTAAGAAAAATTTTGCATTCTTCTCAGAAATTTAAATTGTTATTGAATGCCAGTGTCCTGGAACATGTGATGTTTTTATCTACAAATAATAATTACAGCATCTCAGCATACTAGATTATTTCTGTAGTATGTGCTTGTTGACCAGTAACACTGGTGTTTGAAATCCATGAGAGAACGGGCAGGTCCAAGTAACAATTCTGTGATAGTTGTGCAAGCATTTTCATTAGCCAGTAAGACAAGAGTCAAATAATTTACTAGAGTCTGTTGTTACTGCTGCTCTCATACAAAGTGAAATCATTCCATGACATGCACATCAAGTAATGTATCCAGGAGATTTTCATTGAAACACATTGCATTGATTTAAAAATCCATCCTCTTGGGAGGAGCACCAGCATCTGAATTGGGAGGAGCACATGTGCATTTTCCCTGCAGATGCTTCAGGGGAACCTCTGTCTCTGAAGGATAATGTAAGTAAGCCACCAGCTCACTTACGGCATGTGAAAACTAGAGCTTTCAGAAAATGATGGCCTGGAAATATGGTTCTTGACTGAAATCAAGAACCGGATCAATTCCAGTCAAACACAACACAGAATCATAGAATTACAGAAGCATACAATCACAGAATGTTAAGGGATTGGAATGGACTTTAAGACCATGTAGTCCCAACCCCTTTTTATCCCCCACCAGATCTTTGGGTCACTAGTTCAGCACTTTAGTCCTCATGCTGCTCACTCCGCCTCTTCTTATGCCTGTGACTGATTCCTCCTCATTAGCCAGTTGTCTTGCTTTAGACCAGCAAATGAATGTGGTATTGAAATGTTCTGGGTTTCAATACAATTTAAAGGTGAAAGGGTTTTGTGGACCTTACACTTAACATTGGTGTCTCAGCTCCAGCAAAGCTATAACATGTCATTTTAGAGTTGTAGAGATAGAGGGAACTCTTCAAATGCAGCTGGTAATTTATTATAGTGTATAAATCTGCAGAGAGGTTAGGATGATTTCCAGCAGGACAAATTTCCTAAGTTTTTAATTAATTCAGAAAACTTTTCTGGATTTGTGAGGCCTTTTCACTATTTTCTTCCCCCTGCCCAAATGTTTTATTAACTTTCTAAGGACTAGGAATTAAAACTCAGACAATTGCTTTCTACTTACTATATATTATATGAGGTGTTACTAGTATGACACTCAAGAAAATTCTCTCGGGAGTAAGGCTAATCAAGAGCAGAAATCTCACTTTAAAGATTACCAAAATCACAGAGTCTGGAGTCAGCCAGGCTTCCCCAGCAAGGATCCTGTCTTGTCAGGGAAATCTCATGCAATGAAGCTCTTGCAGAGAGGTTAGTTTTAAGTAAGCAATTAGCTATTTTATACCTTTTTGGTGTAGATACATAAGTAGGCATAGGACATCAGTGCCTGGAAAAGTTGCTGCTGACTCCTTTTTTTCTGCAAGTCTGTTCTTTATCACAGTTTCTTTGTTCTGCACACACCAATTTGTTTGGTGGTTTTTTGGGAGGGTTTTTTTTTTTAATTTGTTTGTTTGGTTGGTTTGGTTTGGTTTGGTTTGGTTTGGTTTGTTTGGGGGGTGGTTTTTTTTGTTGTTGTTTCTTGGGGGGGGGTTGTTTGTTTGTTTGTTTGTTTGTTTGTTTTTCCTGAGAGGAATATGCTCTTATTTATAAGACTGTTCCCAAGAGAACTCTGTTGCTGCAGAAGACATGTTTGCCAGTGAAATGGATGATATATTTGCTAAAATACTCTTTGCTATGGAGAACCTTTGCTATTGTTACATATCATTCTTCACTGCAGTGGCTGAAAATGATGATTGATGCCATCCATCTCTTGTACAGCACAAGTTAACATTTTCAATAATGAGCTGGGCAGATGGACAGAGTCCACCTTCAGCAATTTTGCAGATGATATATAACTGGGAGGACTGATTGATACACCTGTTGAGAGAAAGGGAACATCCTGTACATGGGAAAGAATAACCTCATGTATCAAAGCTGGAAAGCAGCTTTGCAAAAAGAAAAGGGCTGTAGGAGTCCTCAAGGAAAGGTTGAAGATGAGTCAGTAACATGCCCTTGCAGCATATAAGTCCAACAGCATTTCTGACTGCACTAAGAAAAGTATTCCCAGATGAAGGAAGTCATTACCCCATTATGCACCAGCAAGATCACATCTGAGATATGTATTCAGTTCTGGACTCCCCAGCACAAGAATTATAGGGACATGCTGGAGCAAGTCCAGCAAAGGGCCACTAAGATCATGAAGGGGCTGGAGCACCTTCCATATGAGGAGAGGCTGAGAGATCTGGGTTTATTTAGTCTTAAAAAAGAAGGTTCAGGAAGAACCTTATTGATGTGTATAAATGTGTGAATAAAGACAACAATATCAGCTATTCTCAGTTGTGTAAGAGGCATAAATTCAGTTCCAGAAAATTCTGTTTAAAAATAATCCCCCTCATTTTTTACTGTAAGGGTAGTCAAATGCAGGAACAGGTTGCCCAGCTATGTTGTATAGCCCTTGAATATCTTTGGATATTTAATATCTTTGGAGATGTTTCAAACCTGATTGAATACTGAGCAAGCTGCTCTAGCTGACTATTATTCAAGAGCAGAGGTCAGCCTAGACAATATCCAGATATTCCCTCCAACCTCAAGATATTCACCGTGATTCCATAAATGGAATCTCAAAGCTGAAGAGTCTTAAATATTCTTTTAATTTTTGACATGTTTGCATAAATAAATTATAATTTCTAAATTGACTCTCACACACCCAGGAAAGAGGAAGATGTGTTTTGCTGTACCAAATAAGTTGACTCTTTGTACCTGCACTACATTTCAACTTTCCTTTTGGAAGTTGCTGTTATGCTGCCTGCAGTGCACTGAATTAAGATACATTAAAAACAATAAAATTGTTCCATTAAACTGTATAGGTTTATGATTGAGGTCCTGCACTCCTAGCACTCTTAATAAGTTGGAAGAAGTAAATCATACTCCTAGTCTCATAGGAATAGTTATATTACCTGCTGAAGCTACCAGGAATATACATTCCATTTACTGACTTTAAAGTCAACTAGGAGACATTTTATGTGTCATTTTAGCTGCAAGATTGTAATTTCTGTCACCATTAGTTCTATACAAATGACACAGACCACTGCAAAGTAAAAACTTCACTCTTCCTTGACCCTGTAGACATACAAGGTGTCCTCAAATTTTGGAATCTATGCCTATCTAAGCCCAGACTACTTCAAGTGATAGGTCCCCCTCAAATCATAATGCCAATTTACTTTTTACTTTCTCTTGAAGAAGCTAAACAGAAGAGACAGCTGAGTCTGTAATGGTCCTTCTGAAATGTCTGAGCCTGTGTAAATTAAATGCTTTAAAAGACACAACCTATTATACAAATCCCACTTAACAACCATTAAAGCTAAATTAATTCTAAGCAGGAAGAAGAATTATCCTGTGGGCCACCATTCATTCACTAAGCAGCTCTCTCTTTCTTCACCTCTCTGTTTCTCTTCTGCATTTTTTCCCTCTTTAATCTTGTTAAAATGCCTGAGGAAAATAAAAACAGTTGAAAGTGTTTGTAGTTCCTACAGAGAACAGAGCTGTGAAGAATTCATCGCACTGCTTCCTGAAGCCAGTGTGTAGGAAACCAGGAAGGGTTTGAAGGAAAGATTCTGTGGGAATAGATATGAAAATCCTAGCTCAACCATTCTGATCCTTGCTATTCCCTATTTTTTTCACTGTCTCTTTGAGAAGTCTCTTTGGGCAGTTCACTCTTGAACTACTACACGAAAGGAGTCTCTCAACATAAAATTCTTTCCGCTGCAAAGGCAAAGCAAGCAAGATAAGTGTTTGGCATGGGCTTCCAGAATCTGGAATGCTACCAGTAAGCACTGCACAGTTGACAGCTTTATGGTGATATAATTGCTAAATGATAATGGCTTCAACAGCTGTGTCACAGACCAAATGTTTCACACAATCTTATTTAGGTCATATTTATCCCAGTCCACACAATTCCAAGCCCCAGAGTCTGTTTATGAGATTATTTCAAGCTCCATGACTTGGTTAACAGGAGCATAGTGAAGGTTGTTCACGAGACCTAATTGATTAAGGGACTACAGCTCCTCTGCATCTGCTGAACTTAGTGAAAAGTAAATCCTTCCCCTCTGGAATGCATCTCATGATCTGCACCCCAGAGGGGAAGGATTTACTATAAGGAGAGCATCCCATTCACAAAGTCTGACTGATATATAGTCTTACAGACACAGACTACTACTACTACTACTATGTAATTCTGCTATGAATTTCACTGAAAAAAAGATTGACACAGTTTTTGACACTTTTCTCTGTCCTCCAAAGGATGGTATATTTTCTTAAATAAGACCACAGTTTTAATTCAATGCAATTTCAGTCTTCAGGATAGGAGTAATATTAAGGTATAAAAGCTGTATCAGCCCTAGCATGCATCCTGAGTTGCAAAGCTACTGTTTAGAGCTACTCTATATTCTCTACAGGCAAGTTGTAGATAACGCTCTTAGAAGTCAGACGAAAAAGATACAGAAAGGCAATGCTTTGATGCAAGCCGCTTGTGAAGGGGACAAAACTTCCATTTGCAATTCTGCAAGTGCAGGTCAGTTAACAGTGGAATCAAGCTCGAGGGTATTTATTATTCCTGTCTCTCTCTATTGCTATATTAAGAGCTAGTGCTCATGGGACTTGGAAATATCATTCTTATTGGACAGCACAGTTCTTCACAGCTCTGAATTGATTTCAAGGTTCTATAATTGGGTTTATATGGTATTGTAACCCAACATGACAGGCAGAACTTCTGTTATTTGAGGTCCATAGGAAGTCATTGGCAGGAAGATGATACTTTAATCAGTTTGACCAATACATTAATGTCTTTGGAATAAAAATACTCTCTGTATCACATCCTGTGGTTTCAGAGCTCTTTCTTATTTGCTCTCAGGCTTTCACATGATGTTATTCTAGCCTTTTTTAAACTAAGAGTGATAATTATTAAATATTTTATTGTGCAGCATACTGCAGCTTCAGGGCATACTGAAGGGCACTGCTATGATGTTTTATTGCAGTTGACAATGAATGTGGTAATGTTTTGGTGTGCTTGTCTCTGGAGTGTTCTCTTTACATTCTGTTACCCTACTTATTTCCCCATTCCTGGATGCTAAAATGGATCTCTTTGTAACTGTAAACAAAACAAAATTAGAATCATGTGAGGCATTCTGGATGCTCTCTGAGTAGGATGGTGTTTTACTGATATAGAAATTCATGTGGCTTCCTGCACAGCTGGATATAAGTGGTCAAAAATTATCTTGGCTTGCCTGTACTCTTGGCAGGACATGAAACAAAATCTGCTCCCAAAACCATTCATACATGTTTACATAGGACTGAGCCTGATCACAGAAACTTAGTCTCAAGGCTGCAAAAAGCTTCTGATCCAGAGGCAGTCCATAGCAAGAGAGGACTTAAAACCATCTAATTAAGAAAAGCTCTTCTTGCTATCAATCTTTATTTTAAAGCAACTTATTTTGCATAGTTGTATTTCCACCTCTCCCAGTAAAATGCATCTGCATGGCAAAGTGCATGGCCAATGATTTTTTGGTGGAACTTACCACTTAGCCCCAGAGCTTGTTATTAGTAGTCACAGGTAGAGCATGCTTAGATAGGTGGTTTGCAATGTCTTGCATTCATAGCATGCATTTTATGTTTGTCAAACTCAGAGCAGAAATTGGTCAAGTAAACAGAGTCCTTTACTGTAACTACTGCACATTATCCAGCTTTTGTCAGGGGTCAGTTATACTATGTCCAGTCTTCATATGCTCCTAATGAATGTTTATAAATATTCTTTAACAACTTTCCTTTCTCTTTTCTCAGTTTTCTGCTAGTTTTTTACTACAGAAAAAAACTATTTCATTTTTCTCTTTCTCAGAACAAGGTCTTTGATCTTTCACATGGTGACTCAATGACTTCCTGAGGTTTTAAACAAGATGGACCCATTCAGAGAATTCACAGAAACCTGAGACTTATAAAATTATTCATATGTACTGATTTATACTATTAAGCCATTAGAAACTTTTGCTGCAAGCTAGCCCCAGAGAGGAATGAGTTCAAGAACCCAAGAAAATCTTTGCTTTGGCTTTTCCTCAGTTAGCTATCTAAAAGCCATTAAATCTTACAGGCATGTCACACATGTGCTCTGTGTACCTTCTGAATTGTCTGGCTGACAAAGACAACTAAAACAGGGCTAGAGACCTAGGAAGTGAACATCAAACAAGATTTATATTTCTCCTGTCATTGATGTTACTTAAGAATCATTCTGTTGATGCTGTTGGTTTCCACGACAAATGGAGAATTTGGCTTCCCCTGGAGGAGAAGTTGAATTGGACCAAATAGCAGAAAAATCAAAGCCTGTTGCATGTTAGCTCAGTTTTTCAGAGCTCAGGTATGCCTGGTATCTTTTTCAGGCCTCAAATGAGAAGTTTTCATGGATTTCCCCAGTTATGGAAGGTATTTTTTCACAAGCCCACACCAGTTTTCTAGTTTTTAATTTGAAAAACTAGAATAAAATAAAACAAACTTTTTACCCTGTCTCTCAGTCAGACATCTCTGTCAAGAGAATCTGACAGTCAGACAGATAGGATTATTGAGTCTCTTCTCTTGGCTGACTATACTGTTCTTAGTTCTGGTCAGCAGTCTGGTCAAGCTGATGTTAATGCCAGTGCAGAACACAAACATTGATAGTGAATGGAGAATTTCTTTCCATGTTTCATTATTTTTAAATCATGAAAAGATTACAAAGACAATATCCATGTTTACAAAAACAGATCATGTTCTTCAGAGCCAATGTACTTACATATTCACATACCTGCTCACAGGTGTGTAACTGTGCACAGCTGCAGCTCTTCTAGGGAGCTGTCAGAGGCATCGTGTCTCAGGAAACAAAAATTGGCTCTGTCAAGGCACAAGATTTGCAGCCAACAGTGACCAGCAGAAACAGATTTTAACTATGAAGAGCAAAAAATCCACCCCAAACACCCCAAACCACCAAACCAAAACATTAAGAGTTACAGGATTTCTAAATTTGTTTCCTTGATAAGCAGTGGCTTTGATTAACACATGTGGAGGGTTTAAGAAACAGAAACTACAAGAGTTAAAAGCCCATGTGTTTCTGGATGAAAGTCATCTTTAATCCAGGATGAGAGAAAAGTTGAAGGGCAACTTTCCCTTTGAGAAAATCATTCTGTAGCTGTTTAATCTGAGGCTTCTTGCGTCTCCTTCTGAAGCGCCAGGTACTGGCCTCAGGGCCAGTCTACTACTTCTGTGTTATCCTCAGGATGTGATGAACTCTTTCTGGTTGGCTGTAGGTTTGAAAATAACTGGAAGAAACATGCATTTACTTCCTTTACCATCCTAATTACAGCACAAATATACTGTCTTAACTGACACCTTAGGTGTCAAAGTATGAGTTAAAGACAAAAAAAGGCCAAGTATATTTTGCTGCAAAATTGCATTTATTCTTGCCACATTTATGTGGATATCCCATGTTCAGTTTGCAGTGAAGGAAGACAAAAACCATCATGTTCTGCTTCAGACCCATTAACCCAGGGGATGTTTAGAAAACACCTGTACTTTGATCCTCTTCAAAGCTCCAGACATCACTGCTAGGAATATTTTATGACTTCCAGAGCTCTGTGCTCTCTAGCATTGGCAGTTTGCAATTGCCTGGCCACATGAGATTAAAGGCATGCATCAGAAACAGAAGGATCATTTGGTGCCTTAGGTTTTCTTGGCAAGTGAAACAGAGGGACCTGACTTAAAATTAATTTTAAGCACATCACTAATGAGATATTCTCCTGGTAGCTTCAATATTTGTTTTCTTAGTAGCTACTTTCTGGAGCCAAGAAAACCATCACACTTTTTATGCAGGGTTGTGCATTGAGGAGACTGTGCCTCCATGTCTTTGGCAAAGTATGTTTCTCCACGTGTATTGATGTAGCTCTTTATTCCTTGCTGCTGCTTCCTTCATTCAGGATGGTATGCTTAAAAACAAAAATTTGAGAACAGCTGTTAACTCCCTTTAATCCCTGCAGCATTTCAACTAGACAGAAAGTGCCACGTGATTGATTCCCACACTCCCCCTGTGCTTTACTTCAGAAAAATCAGGAAAGAATAGTACTGTATCCCCACACTCCACTTCCTTTTTGTTTGGTAGCATTTTCCTTTTACTCAACAGGGTAAAAAAGGAATGCACAGCAAGCAGGAAGATTTCTCCCACAAGCTCATCTGAAAAAAAGTCTAAGAAGTTCCCAAGCTTAATTTTTTGCCTTGCTTGATTGCTCTTTAGAGCTCAGCAGAAACCTGAAGCCAGCCCTGACTTCCAAGACCTGGGGGCTGACTATTACTTTTTATGCTTGGGCAATTCCTAATCAGGGCAGAGTGAGGTGCAAGGAGACAGAGGATCAGAGAAAGCATTTTAATGAAACACTGAAGCATTTATAATATACTGGCATTGATAAAATTCAGTTTACGGCAGTGGGTTCCAAAAAGAAACAAAAGCAAGGAACAAGGAGTGACAGCATGGGTGTCCTATCAATATAAGAATGTTATATAGTCAACATTGTTGGGAATCTGCTGTAGGCCTTAATTTAATATAAAGTACTAATTTAGTGTTAATTAATATTAGTAAATAATAAATTAGTAATAATGAATTATTAATACAAATTAATAAATTATTAATAATAAATTATTGTTACTCATTACTAATTTTATACTAATTAATTTAGACTGCAGGCTTAAATTAATATGGAGTATTTATTATTTTTGTGGTAGTTCTAGCAGTTGTTCCTTAGCAGGAGTGTTCCAAACAACCAAAATGAAAACACAGGCTTGTATGAAAAAATCTTCTCAACCAACACCTGCTCTGATGCAATGCATGAAAGAGCTGGTGCCCAAATGCAGCTGTGCAGAATGCTGTGATTCACAAATGTATGTTTGTTACATGAACATGATTATGAGTATGTGATGAAAGACCAAAAGAAGAGTTTATTTGAGAAGAAAAAGAAGCAACAATAAAGAAGCCTTTAAATAAATGGAGTGCTAGAATTCTTGCATTATATACCCTCTCTGATCACTTGCGTGTTTGATCTACTTCCACCACAGAAATGCACGGTTCCTCAGTTTGTTCACCTGTCAAAATTTTATTTGTAAAAAATATAATATTGTGTGCACATTGTGGTGCTCTTTTATTGCTTAGGTTTGCAGCAAACATGGCTAGCCTGACCAATAAGGTAGCAGTCTACTCATACCATAAGTACTGTCAAATTTTTGTTCCTAATCTTTCCTTTTACAGAGATCTTTATATACATGACTCCTAATAGGCAGAGGCATAATAAACGTTTTTTCATTGTTTTCTTTTGGAGAGCATAGTTTGATTACACTGAATTCATATTTTGCAACAATTGAAATACACCGAATATAGGTCTGAATACATATTATTCTAATGTAACTTCTTGAAGGTCTAGTGACTGAAAGGCAGCTGTCATAAAGCCATATAACTGATATTTTCCACCAATAATTGCCTAGCTTTTTTTACTACCTTTATGTACTTCAGTTGCTTAAAAATCTTTTTATGTACCTTTATTGATGCTGATATGTATTCATTATACTTTGATGTCAATGCCTGTGTTTTGGTATTCCTCCTGCCTATTGAGTATTTATTCCTTGACCCAATAAAGTTGTAATATTATCACTTAAAAAGTGAGTTAGAGTCAGCTGCCATAAATCCTCAGAAAGTTTGTGATCCTCAGGATGTGAGCGCAATCAATCAGCAGTTCCAGCCAGCAGACTTTAATGAATCATATGCTTTGGTCTACTTTTGGTGGTTGTATAAGATACATTAATCAACAATCCATGCATGTTTAGAAAATACTAGAATCAGCCAGCCTTTGCTTTGAGATTTTAATTTTTTGCATTGCTTTGGTGATTACAACATCATTTGGTATAGAGGGTGGTTTGCTCATCATGGTCTGATGATTTGCTTATGATTTAATCAAGCACTAAATTCAGAGAGGAATGTGACTGCATCTGGCTTCCCTTACTATTTTTAAAGAGATGGGGGGCAGTCAGTATTCTAGGAACATGACAGCTTTGCAATCATAGTGCTTACATTTAAGGTTTTTGTAAAGAGGTTCATTATGTGAAGTGTTTGTGCTAAGGATGATTATGAAATCAGTGGTGAATAAGGGACTGGCGTTCCCATTTATGAAATCTTAATGGAACCCTGGACCGCTCTTGCAATGCCCACCACAGCAGAGTATCAAGAGAATGGCAAGGGGATCTTCTGAAAAATTTCATATGGCTTTGAGGAGCTGGTAGTGCAAGGTGTCTGCTCAGAGGAGAATGATTTCAGTGACTACTGTCAGAGAGAAAGGCACCCTGGTCTGACTGATATAGAGAGAAATGTTCTTTGAGATCCTACAAGAACTTACAATATCAGTATACAAGTTTTAAAAACTTTTTCAAAGGATTGGAGAAGAGGTTTTTTGTGTTTGCATGAAATTTAAGAGTAATATGAGATTGTTTACAAAAAAACAATGGTAATCTCTGCATAAAGAGCTATCTTTCACCATGTTAATGGTGAAAAAGAAATTCACTTTATAAGATTTTTGTTTAAAGGGTTTGGAGCATAATGTTGGTTTTATGGCTGTTCATCACTTGTCAAGTATACCTTGCAGGTTCCTTATTTATTATCCTATTTAATACTTAATCTATGCCCAGTTTCCTTTGCACATAGCAGCTAAAACTTCAGACATCATTAATACTTTTTAAATTATGTGGTTCCAGAAGTAATTCTCTGACTAATTATCACTACTTTGGCTTCACCCATCAAGTGTGATCTAACTAAAATTACTGCCTTGTCAAGATAAGAAAGACTGAACCATCCTTTCCTAATTCTCATGAACAAGCTGTGACATGTAAATTGTTAGACATGATGCTCCTCTGACTGACATAAACATTCTCTGACAGAGTCTGTAGAAATGGATGGGCACAATTTTAGTCACTTTGTCTCATGGTCTAGCATATTGTCTTAAAATATAGCTTAAAATGGGATTTTGCTATGATACCAGACCACAGACTTGGGCATCTGAGGCTCATATCTATCCTGGTTGCTCTACAAATCACTACCTACTGTGTGAATTCATAAAATTATTTTTTTTATATTTCCACACGTCCCAGCAGTCTCATTATGTTGTATTATTGTAAGTCTTTCAGGTAGCAAATCTACTATGATAAATGTCTATGTGAAGATGGTGATTTCTTGTTGAATGGACTTGTTCCCTGTGTATATTCCTTTCCTCCCTGTTTTTACTGAAACATCTCCTATTGCTGGTTTTTGTCTCTATTTGTCTTTCAATGCCTGAAGAGAGCAATGAAAAGACTTGGAAAGAGAGATGATATGCTTTCTTTCATGTTATCAGTCTTTCTGACCTAGTAGAAAATCACTTACTGCAGAAACTAAATAGAATTCCCTGAGAGTTGTTACAAGAACGGGACCGAGGTAGTACATTTGTAAAGGAAGAAAGGGAATTCGTCGTTTTGTGTAACTTACTAGCATTAGTAAGTGCACATGCTGAAGCCTCAGGCCACAAGTTGTAAACTTTTTCCTAAATATGCTGAGCTTTTTATGTACTTAGATAAAAGGGTGCTCCACAGCTAGTTCACAGTGGAAGATAAGGAAGCAAGGAAGGTCACTACCTCCATCAGCAGAGGCTGCAGCCTTAGAGACAGGAGGAGAAATAGTCTGCCTAGAGACAGTGAAGACAACCAGCAGAGAAGAAGAAGAACCTCAGACCCTCATGCAAATATTGGACCAAACTGTCACATGAGGGGTGGGAAACTTAGTTTGCAACAGCATAATTCCTGTGGATTCCTTTGTTTGGGGTACTCAGCTTGAGCCACTCCTATTGATGTACCACTCAAATATTAAATATTTTCTTCCTGGTATCAGACATCTGAGACTCTGCTGTGGGTAACCTATGGTGAAGACATTTCTGTAACACATTTACGTAGATTCCAGTGAGCATCCTAATTTATTCTGTAGAATCTTATTGCTTGTGGCAATAGAAAAGAAACTCAGTTTGGTTCAGAGTCCAGATCGTATTTCAAGGAATGACACCTAAACTATAAGCTATTTTGACTATTCTTTCACCTAAAGCTTAATCTTAGTACTTGATAATTTTTTTTGTGCAATTAGAATACAACAAAGCTTTATGAAGGATAGTTGAATCAATCAATTCTTGTTAATATTGGTGAATGTATCATATTACCAATACATATAGCCCTTTATAGAGTCCAAGAGAGAAGTCCGTACCTTTGCAACCCATTCTGCTTGGCAATGGAAAAGCAAAAGAAGAACATTCTAGAAGTTCTTTCACAAGAGTGACATGGGTTCACAGAATCACAGAATGGGTCAGTTTGGAAGGTACAGCAGTGAATAATCTGGTCAAAACCCCCTGCTTAAGCAGAGTCATCCTAGAGTACATGGCACAGGATTGCATCCAGATGGTTCTGGAATATCTCCAGTGAAGGAGATTCCACAACCTCTCTGAGCAATCAAGTGCTCGGTCACCTGCACAGCAAAGTTCTTCCTCATGTTCAGGTGGAATTTCCTCTGCAGGCAGCTCACTCTTGGACACATCTAGTAGTGGAAATTACCCATTTTGTTCCTGCCCATACAAGCTTCTAATAAACAAAAAGAAGAGCAAAAGTTTTTTCAGATTTTGGTGGGGTTTTTTTGTTTGTTTGTTTTTTGGTGGTGGTGGGGTTTTTTTTCTTATGTTTTATTCTGACTTCATGATTCATGCCTGAAAACTTTCTAACATATGGTGAATTTTCTATACCTTGTGGTGAAAACAGTGCTCCATCTGTGAGAGAGCACAGGGAGAGTGCTGACAGGAAGTAGCTATCTGTTTACTGTCACTGTTGGCAGTGTAAATTATAAAGGTCTCTGAGCCCTGCAAGGAGTGTTTTTGCAGTTTGCTTAACTATGACCAACAAAAGAATGAAATACCAAATCAGCAGAACTAAAAAAAGAAAAAAGAGCAATTTTGGCAAGTATTGCCACTACTGGAAATGGCCTTAAATTGCATCAAGGGAGGTTTAGATTAGATATTAGTCAAAAAAACCCCAAAACTTCGCCAAAGGTGTTGTAAAGTGTTGGAACAGACTTCCCATGGAAGTGGTGAAGTCATCACCACTGGAAGTGTCCAAAAAATGTGTGGATATGGCACTTCAGAACATGTTTTAATAGTCAGCATGGTGGTGGTAGGACTTGATGGTCCCGAAGGTCTTTTCCAACCTTTATGGTTCTCTGATTCTATGGTTCTAAGAACCAGGATTTTGAACATGATAACTGACAAAATGAGGTGATTGCAGCATATGGGACAGCAGCAGGGAACAGCAGTCTTTTGCCTGTGATGTCTCTTCAGGGAAAACATCTTGTTTATACCATGGTTTCTATGTAAGCTTGCATCAGAACTGCTTCTGATAGGGAGCTGCAACATCACACGGTCAACACATCTCAGAAGGTCAACAATGAGCAGCTGACAATAGTTACTGTGTGATATTCAGCTTGGTGCACCCTCATAATTCAAAAAATGCTTATGTGTTCTCAACTACCTCATCCTTGTTGGATGAGCTACTGTGTGAGGATGGCAACAGGCTGACTCCAGAAAGACTCAGCTTTCTTGGCATCTTAGAGGCCTTCTAGTCAGTACTGGGAGTTGAATGTGTTGAGAGAAAGCAGTTGTATTGTTTCAGTGAATCGTCTACGAGAAACTGCAGCTCTAGGCCAAGAATCCAGAATCCACTTTTCAATTTGATATGGAATACCACAAATCATACGTGGAAAAACCCTATACCATGAGGATTACTCCATTCTTCAATGTTACAGCATTGTTCTCTGCAGTATACTTCCTATTATTGTTTTCAGTACTGCTGACCATTATTTATTGACTTGCAAGGATTTTAAGTATTAAATTAAATTGGTGTTCTTTACTCATCTCTGCCCAATCCCAAAGGCTGCTGGTTGCAGCTATGCTCTTTTCTAGTTCCTTTAAGTTATTCCTATGCTGTGGAGTGTTCAGCTTTATTGTGTTATTAATTAAATGTCTTCAGTTACTCAGCAACACCAGAGAAGTGTATGGCATTTAGTAAATGAATTCTTGTTCTGGTTTCATACAGGAAAGAGTTCATTTTCCTCACAGCAGCTGGGAGGGTGTTGTGTTTTAGGTTTATATGAGAAAAACATTGATAACACACTGATGTTTCAGTTGTTGATATGTGGTGTTTACTCTAAATCAAGAACTTTTCTGCTTCCCATGCTCTGCCAGCAAGAAGATGCACAAGAAGCTTGGAAGGAGCAGGGCTGACCTGAATTGGCCAAAGGGATGTTCCACACGATGGAATGTCATGCTTAGCATATAAACTAGGGAGAGCTGGCCAGGAGCTGTTAATTGCTGCCTGGGGATGGGCTGGGCATCCACCGGGAAGTGGTGAATGACTGTGTTGTGCATCACTTATAGAGTATATAAATTTCATTGTGTTTCAGTTATAAAACTTTTTCTATCTCATTTTTTCTTGATCCACCTGCTCCAGGGGGAAGGTGGGGCCAAGGCAGCTGGGGTGTGAGAGAGCAGTTGTGCAGTACCTCATTGCTGGCTGGGGTTAAACCACAGTAGTTTTGTATGTTAAACACATCCTGTGTGAGGGGCAGGGAGTATATAAATTTCATTCCGCCCATGGTGAATATAAACCCTAATGTTTCCCAGTTCAGTCCCTATGAAATGAAAGCAGTTGCTAAGGTAGTCAATTAAAAATAACCTTTAAAAAGGTAAAGATTGCATTTTTAGGACAGGAATATTTTTAGGTTTTTTCCTTTATTCTTTTTCTCTTCCTTTTCTTTGTCTAATTTTGTTTTTCTAAAAAGGTATATATTTTCAGAGATGTAATCAAGTAAAGAGCAATGTTTTGTTCAATTTCAGCATTTTTCTGTAGGCATTTTGAACAGAACTATTGCATCATTGAATGACTGAAGGTAAAGACTGACTCACTGCCCTGTTTTTATTGTCTAAGCTGAGTGCTATGAAAATAGTAAATGCTCGGTGCTGACACTAAAAAAACTGTTTAAAATCATCACCCTTTTTTTTGGCCCAAATTCATCTTAGGATATTATTAAAATTATGAGATTCCATTTTGATAATGGTACCACAATGGTATTTGTTATATTTGTTATATATATATATATTTGTTATATTTTCTTAGCCTGCTTCTGTAGAGTTTCCATTCAACAATATTTAGTGTCCCTACATGTTGCTGGCAGAATTCGCTGTTTAGTTGTGATGTGTATTGGCACCATCCTGTAGAACTTGTGTCTATTCTTCTTTAACTAGAATATTCTCTGAGTTCATTAATTATATAATTTTTTTTTTAAGCCTAGAGGTTATTAGCTATAAGACATTTTTTTAATGAATGTGTTATGGTCGTCATGGTCTCTTCATGCGTATTCCTTCTTTATACATAGCCCAAAACCTTTACCAGTCATAGACCATAGCATGCTACATAGTATAATAAAAAAAAATAGTAATGGATTGGATTCCTAGTATTGCTATTGCAGTTTACATCACTGAGGCTGTGACCAAGGGTCTTTTCAGATATCTTTAAAGGTAAATTCAGCCACATTTTATATGAGAGCTTCTTAAGACAGTTTTTTTCTTCACTTTGCTTTAAAGATCCCTATTTCTGGAAACTCACTGAAATTGTCTTAAACTTTCTTTACCATTTAAATTACAGTATTTTTGGCTATAGATTGCATTTAAGCACAATTCTACTGTAAAGTTGAGGGAGAACAGGTTGTTTTCCTATTAGATTTGCTTTTTATTGGCTTTTTTTAGCTCTTGGGAGAAGTATTTTCAGATACTTGCTCAATTTGCCCTTTTTGACCTGTTCTGACTTAAGCAGATGTTTTTGTCTGAAAGAGCCAAAATTTGTTCACCTTTAATTTCAGCTTATATCACGCTACCAGAACTTTGTGTAAGTTGAATTGGAAAACCTCACTTTTCACTTTGGGAAGATTAAAAGACTGAACAGAGAATTATGGAGAGAATCAAGAGGTGAATATGGTTCACATTGCATAGGTAGTTGGAGTACTTACATCTTATCCATTTTTTAGTTAAATATGAGAGTACAATCTGAATTAAAGAATCTTGCTGAGATGTCAATTCTAGGTATTTTCTGAAAGTATCTTTTTATAACAAATGTATATAAACATGTATATACCTTTGTATATTATAAAAAGTGATGTATATTTGAGAATCTGCATGAAACATCTTTAACAGCAACACCACCAACCAAAGAATTTTTTTTACTAGAGGCTAATTGAATTCACACCAATAAATGACAGAAAATGATTGAGAATTAGTTTATGTCTTCATAGATCCAGGTTTGTCTGAAGTCAGTGGAAAAACCCAAGACTTTTAGGGAAGTCAGTATTTTGAAATGATGTTTAGTCAAATTTGTCAGATTTTTAAGACCAGGAGGAACCAATAAAATCTTTTGTGGTCTACTCCACAATGCAGAATGTAAAACTTATTTCCCTGATATCTGCACTGAATCTGTTCTGATTGCTCTTATATTTGGTGGAATGATGTGAAGTAATGTAGCTGTTGCACAAGAATGAATAACATCTAGACCCCTGACTGAATTGTGTGGGTTCTGCAAGGAGACAGGACAGGAATAAAAGTTGTAAAGGCATATTTTTGTCTTTGAGGTAAATAGATCTGACTCTGAATAAACACAGCAATAAAATCTGTTGAGTAGGAAGGTGTAATTTTTATGTAATCACTTTTGGAATAGAACTTCCAATATTCTATCCAGTTATCCAGTTTTTAGTTAAGTAAGTGAGTACAATCTGACTTTAAGTACCTAATGTCCATTCAAATTCTTTTCTGTAAAATAATACATTCAACATTCCCACTTGAACTTTCAATATAAACATCATATCTCATATCTCGTTGTTCTTACATTAGAAATTTAAATTTTACTGTCAACTTTTTTAGGGTTTCACTACTTCAGCACTGTCATCTCTTCCTGATCACTTGTCAAGACTCTTCATCTCCTGAGTCTCATGTGAAGAGTGTATCTTTCTTCTTTCTTTATCCCTTTGTTTGGCTTGCTCTCTGGTTTTTGTTTGCCCACTGAAGATGCACAATGTCTTTCAAGCAACGCATAACTCATGCAGAACAACAAACTGCCATTGAGATTGAGAGCCCTGTGTTCTTGAAGTACTCTTTGCACTTGCCTTCTCTGATCTGTGTGCCTTAGATCAGAAGTTAAAAACCAGAGTGCTCCACTGCATGCAATTCTTCCTCTTTCCCACTACATTTGACAGGTAAAAACTGTTCATATCTAACTTTTGGGCATCTATTTTGTTCAAGTGTACAACTCTCAAAGAGATATTACATTCCTCTTTGGACTCTGCTTGTCTGCCTCATTTCTCTAGACTTGGCTGACTTCACCTGTTCTCTATTAGCTGCAACATTAATTGATTTTCATGGTCTAATTTGCATAAACTGTCAATGGAGTTTTAGCTTTCCCCTCACAAAACACAACATAAAGCTCTTGTCCATAACTTCTAGTCTGTTTTCAGGCTTTCACATGGACCCCAATCAATTTCCTTACTCCTAACTTTGCCAATACATGCAGGGATACCTGCGTGAATTTTCTCTAGTTTTCTGACAGTGCAACTCTTACTAGGAATTGAAAGATCCTTTGTTCTGTAGTTGGTGAGTTTCAGCACAGAAACCAATTTTAACACCTCCTACCTTCACTATAAACAGCCCAAAACTTTCTTGCACCAAATATCAAATCAGGAATTTTTAAAAAATCTTAAAAAATTAGTCAGTGCCTTAGTTAGCAAAGATATTTAAATTTTCCCTGTATTTATTTTCCAGAAAATTCTTGTAAAGGTTTGGATTGGGTTGGTTTTAGTTTATTTTTTGGTGTGAAATTTCAAATACATGCATTGAATTTGTATTTAACTGATGTCTCCCACGTGCAGGATAACAGTGCCAGTGGAAAGGAAGGGGAAATGGCAGAATATTGCAATCAACATGTAATTGTTTATTGTATGGTAAATTCTGGTTTGTTTCTAGAGTATTTTTCCTGGAAAGGGCCACCAAAAACCTCCATACATGTCCCGCATCACTTTGTCTTTTTTCAGCTGTTGAAGTGTAGGGGCTGCCTTCTCGGAGACAAGGTGTCACTGCTCATTGTTAATCTTTCACAATGTGAGCTGATATCTCTAAATCCCTTAAAGCCTCTGCAGGAACTCAGATGGTGTTGAACATCCAGGCAAGGACAGAGTGGTGATGTTCAGGCAGAGGGGGATATTTGTCCTGATTTCAGCTGGGAGGGAATTATTTTCTTAGTAGGTGGCACAGTGCTGTGTTTTGAATTAGTATGAGAATAAAGTTGATAACACACTGATGTTTTCATTGTTGCTAAGAAGAGCTTACTCTAAATCAAGGACTTTTCAGTTTCCCATGCTCTGTCAGTGAGCAGATGCACAAGAAGCTGGGAGGGAGCATGGCCAGCTGACACAAACTGGCCTGAGGGATATTCTGTACTAGAGAACATCATGCCCAGTACATACACTGGGGAGAGTTTTGCCAGAAGCCACCAAATGCTGCACAGGTGTAGGCTGGGGAGTCAGTGGGTGGTGAGTATTGTGCATCACTTGGTTTTTTTGGGTTTTAATTTGCTTTCTCCTTTTCCTTTTAAAATTATTTTTACCAAGACTATTATTATTAAACTGCTCTTTTCTCAACCCACGAATTTTACGTTTTTCCAATTTGCTTCTTTATTCCATTGTGGGTGGGAGAAGCATGAGCATGTGGCTGTGTTGTACTTAGTTGCCAGCAGGGGTTAAACCACAACAGTCCTTCTTGGTGCCCAGTGTGGGGCAAAAAGAGTTGAGGAAACAACAGATCTGACCAGAGCATATTAAAACAAAATTGGTTTAAACATTCACTTTATTAGTTCAATAGTCACTGGCCACACTGCTGATTTATTTGCTCTCAGAGTTTCTGCATGTGTGTTCATATAATACTTCACTTAATGTGTGTGTTCCCTGTTATGCTGTCTATCCTTCTCAAGGTCTGGGCCAAGGTTGTCATTTTGTTGTTCTATGCAATACTGGCTTATGATTAGATAGAATCACTGGTTGTGAAACTAATCTGGTGCGTGTGATCTGTGTGCTCAGCATTGCTGTCACCTCTGTGTTTCGGGAGCCATCTATTGGGAACTATTAATAACTACACTCTCCACCTTTCCTCCTTGCAGAGACAATATAGGGGACAAACCCTTCCTTCCTTCCTTCCTTCCTTCCTTCCTTCCTTCCTTCCTTCCTTCCTTCCTTCCTTCCTTCCTCCCTCCCTCCCTCCCTCCCTTCCCTCCCTCCTTCCCTCTGGGCTGTTTACTGTAGCATGTGGGATTTTTAAAGGTATTGGATATCCTTTGAATTACCTCAAAACAAAACAAAAAAAACCTGTTGAATTCAATTCAGATCTTGTTTAGGACTAGGCAAATGCCTGTAACATGGTACTCCAGAAAGAACTCCAGACAATGGACTCACATCCAACAGAACCTTACAGACCCCTGATCCAAAGAAAATGGTATTGAGTGATGTATTACATCCCCTCTTATGCACCAGCCTCTGGAAAAATTGAACAATGCAATGGACTGTTAAAGACTACGCTGAAAGCAATGGATGGGGGGGACCTTCAAACTTTGGGTCACACATTTGGCAAAGGCGACCTGGTTAGTCAACACTAGGCAATCTGCCCACTGATCTGGCTCTCCCCAAACTTTTATGACTGAAGAATGGGATAAAGTTGCTGTAATGGACATAAAAAATGCTCTGGGGAAAACAGTCTGGGTTATTCCTGCCTCAGGCAAAAACTGATCCATCCATAGGATTGCTTTCACTCAGGAGCCTGAGTGCCCTTGGTGGGTAAAGTGGGAGGATTGTGAGGTCTGGTGTGTGCCTCAGGGGGATTGATTTCAGGTAAGAATAACCAATCAATTAAATTGCATGATATTAATTGCTAGATAACACTATATATTATCACTTGTGCAGTGGCTGTATGCTCATCACACTGAGATTTGAGCCCCACTTCGTTTTGATTGTCACATTAATGAAAACTGAATTTTGATGCAACTGGACAAGCACAGGAGTGATGGAATCAGAACTGACTTCAACATACAACAATTCACACACCATCTTTGCTGCCATGAAAGATTGTTATGACAGATGGAGCCCAATTTCACGAACTAAATGAACTCAATAAATGGTCCATACACTAAGAGAATATATCTGTGTGCATATATCCAAAAACAGGAAAGATGATAGATAGGGTATTGGAAGGGTGGCATGACATATATTATATGGAACAAGTGATGTAGTACAAGTTTTAGATGGGATAGAACTAATTTTCTTCTCAGTAGCTGGCACAGCGCTGTGTCTTGGATTTAGTGTGAAATAATGTTGATAACACACTGATGTTTCAGTGGTTGCTAAGTAGTGCTTACTCTAAATCAAGACCTTTTCAATTTCTCTTGCTCTGCCAGCAACCAGGTGCAGAAGAACTGGGAAGGAGCATGGCCAGAACAGCTGACCTGAACTGGCCAAAGACACATTCCATATGATGCAATGTTATTCTCAGTATTTAAATGGAGGGGAGTTGGCTGTGAGCCAGCAATTGCTGCTCAGGGATGGGCTAGGCATTGGTCAGCGAGTGGTGAGTGACTGTATTGTGCATCACTTGTTTTCCTTTTTCCCTTTTTAAATTGTTTTTCACTATCACTATCATCATCATCATCATCATCATCATCTTTTACTTTATTTAAATAATTAAAGCCTTCTTAACCTGTGAATTTTACCTTTTTCTACTTCCCCATCCCATCCTGCTGAGGGGAGAGGGGGGAGCAGGTGGCTGTGTGATACTTACTGAGTGGCTGGAATTAAAACACAGCAGTATTCTAGACATGGAAGCAGGGAAGCACAGGATAGAGAATTGAGGAAGCAGCAGTGCAAGGTGAGGGTGAATAAGGTTAATTCATCTTTTGGGTGAGTTGAGTGGCAGTGACAGGAACATGGGTTTGGATTTCTCTTCAGGAGGTGTAAAAATATGTGATGTAAGGGTTTGGAATTGTACAATAGGAGATGTAGGATCATACAGTATTTCAAGTGAAATTTGTACTTCTGCCCTCTAAAAGGGACATAGAATCAGGAGTGATCTATAAGATCATCTTGGAGACAACAGTGTGTCTTTGGAATATGGTGGTGTACATTTCTCAGGAATTATTTAGTCACCCCAAAATAGCACATCTACAATATCTAGAGGCATGCAATAAAAACAATGGGAAGTTGAGGACCACAGGCTGAATATTCCTTTATGAGAAGGAGTTAACCTGCTAGACCCACTTATCTTAGAAGACAGAGTTGTAGAAGGAGTTGTGAAACCACAGTGTTTAATACAATAAACTTGGAAGGATGATTTGGAAGGGTTCTTGTTTTCATTATAAAATTTCAATAGCACATCTAACTGATTAATTAATTAGTATTTATGAGTGTCCTTATCCAAGCATATGTGGCATACCAAGAATATTTGGTGCAAGAACATAATGCAGGATTGGGAACAGTTATGAAAGAAATATTGGTGTTGAGGGGGAAGAGACAACTAAAAATGTACTGTTGTGGTATAACCTGGGTAGGCAGCTAAGCACCACCCAGCCACACGCTCACTCCCCTGCAGTGGGATGGGGGAGATGAACGGAAGGGTAGAAGTGTGAAAACTCATGGGCTGAGATAAAGATGGTTTAATAGGTAAAGCAAAGGCTGCATGCATAGCGAAAATAAGGAGTTCATTCATTACTTCCCATCAACAGGCAAATATTTTGCCGTCTCCAGGCAAGCAGTGCTCCATCACACGTATTGGGAAGACAAATGTCAACACTCTGATCTTTCCTCTTTCTCCTTCTTTCCCCAGCTCTTACTGCTCACCATGATGCCATATGGTATGGACATCCTTTGGTCATTGGGGTCAGCTGTCCTGGCTCTGTCCTATCCCAACTTCTTCAACATTTTCAACCTCCTCATGGGCAGGGCCGTATGAGAAACAAAAAAAGCTTCAACATTGTGTAATTGCTACTCAGCAGTATCGAAAACTTTGGTGTATTATTGACACTGTTTTGGTCACAAATCCAAAGCATGGCACCATAACCTATTATGAAGAAAATTAACTCTCCCTTAGCCCAAACAATGAGTACTTATAAAATTTTAATCTTATTAGATGCTAGTGGAACATCTGCAAATAGTGAATATTCCTAAAAATCATGGACTTTTCTTCCAGCAGTTCCTCAAGACTCAAATTCTTCTCAGAAAGGAGAAATAGACAGATTTTGCATTTCTATCAAAGATATTAACTATTGACCAAACCTAGTCTGCTGCTTGTTTTTATCAAAGAGAACTGTTATACTGTACCTTGGAGATCTTTGGATCATGCTAATTTTAGATATATTGTCTAGCTGCAGATGGTTCATTTTATTTAGAATGCAGAAATAGAAGGCATTCATTTAAATGCAAATTTGCCACTATGTCCTATGGAATTTCCTCTCACTGAACAGTGTTTTTGTAACTGGAAAAATACTGACACTCATGTATGCCTGCCCCTATTTTGCTGCAGTAAAGTGCAAGAGCTGTTAACCATTATAATTTGTGACAAACAACTGCCAAAAAGAAATCTTACATTAAACATCTTGACATACTGATGTATGAGTGGGGGATATCTGCCCAGCCTAATGTTTTAATTAAAGCAGAACATTAGAATATTAGCTTTTTGTAGAATCAAAAATTCACATTCTCTTGATTTTTCTTGACTGATGCAGAGGTTTTCAAAAGATGATAACCAAATTTAATATTTCATGACAGATAATTTGCATATTTTCAAAGTCCCACCTTCTCACAGTTGTCAGATCTTTCATACTTCTTTCAAACAATGTCATGAGTCTCATTGCTTTAACAAATATTAACCAGATTACATCACATCATTTGTTTCTCTGTTCATGTGGTATCAGCATTAAAAATTGAATCTCTGAACCTCAAGTTATTGTGACATTATTGTTTTCAAAGAGAGTGTCTAGGTGTTTGTTTTGTTGGTCTCATCTGTATTGGGTTTCTTGTTTGGTTTATCTTATTTTGTTTTTCATTTGAATCAGGAGTCAGGACGCAGCTAACAGCTTTAGGACAAGTGCGATCAGCATCATGTGACGTCAATGTTGCTTCAAACTTCACTTTTCTCTTATACAGTCTACAAAAATATCCCCTTATGTATTCTACAAAACTATGCAAGAATGAAGCATGAAGTGTCTATCATGAGCTGTCTATCTGGTTGTGTGGTGGTCTGGGTTCTGATCTTAGACACACTAAGAAATATTTATTTCATTTATTTTCTTAGTTTGGTTAATTTCAATCGCATAAGATTCCTTACTTCTGGAATAAACTGCAGCACCTAGTCCTGCAGATAAACCTTAACATACCACTCTAGTCAAAGCTACACTGGGCCTGTAATCTAAGCATAGATTTATGAACTTGGCAGAATTATAGCCCATAATTGTGTAAGAAATAATATGTTGAAAAATGCTGTTCAGCATTACATTCTTTCATTGCTTTCCTCTTACATCGTATTTCAAGCATACAATCAATTTGCTGTCCACAAAATCTTTTAGGTATCACTCGTGAATATAGTTTGCTTGGTTTCTGTGTCCATGAAGCATTTGTAAGGAGTAATGATATTTTTTAAAATGCCCCAGCTTTGTTCTGAGAATTAAATAGCACAGAATGCAAGAAATCATATACCAATTAAAATTCAAGGTGTTAAGATTAGCTAGATGTTCTCCAAGTGTTCCCCATTTTCCCCTTTCTGCTTTTTCGTCTTTACTGTAACATCCTTTTCTTTAACCTGTGAAGTACTCTTGTTTGATTTTTTGAGCCATGTCCTGGAGGATTTTTGATTTAAAAGTTCTAAACTCCCTTTTTGATATCAGTAGCAAATGTAATAAATGAAGCAGAGCTTGACACCAAAACTTTGCTACCTCTCCAGAGATGTTTTCCTCTAACACTCCTCAGTGTGGATTGGAAGGACCACAGGTACTCTAGTAACTTCCCAGGTTCTCCCTCACACTGCTAAGAATGGGAGGAATCTCTCTTCTCCGCCAGCATATGTCTTTGGACTCTCTCCAAGTCTACCATGCACCTCTTTAGTGTAGTCAGTGAAGGAGTAGCACATGCTGTACGAAACACTCACTCTATTGTTACCTGAGCAAGCTACACTTTACATCCACGCTTATGCTTATCATTTATTCTAAATTTTTATTGAGGAAAATCAGATTATATTAGTGTACATTGTCCCCAGGTAAGAGAAAATCCGTGCTCTGATGAATTTACAGTCAAAATAGACAAATCAGGGTGGGGAACAGAAGAACTCACTTTTAGCATATGAACACAACAATCCTCCTACAAGGTCCTCATCTCCACCTCCTTCTTTTATTTTGTACAACACGTTGTGTCACGTGTGTTAATCTGTGACAGTGCCATCATTGCTCTGAACACAAAATCAAGCATCAGCCAAGATAAAGATTTCACCATTATCTTACAGGCACCTGTTTGCTTAATTATGTGACAACTCTGTGGCTGTAATAAACTATTTTGTGTCAGAACAAAACAGGACAAAGGGGAACACTTTTGCAGTGTGGATTATTTCAGTGCACTAAGTTTGGGACTGAGGTTTGTGATAAAAGTGTTTTCATTTCATAGGAACAGTACGAACTGGGGAGAGGTCCAGTTTGATTGCAAAATGCAGCAGCATCAAAAATTCAGAGCATTGGTAAAAATCCAGACACCGGGGTCCATGTTTCCTCTGCATACTGCTTTTCAAAGAAGGGGGAAATTATGCAAAACCTCATATTTTGATGGTTAGTTAAGCTACAAAGGTAAGAAAATCCAATGAGAATTCTCACATTTGACAAAAGAAATCTATTTTACCACCACAGAGTCTTTTAACTGCTGGAGCATATATTGGTTCAAGAAAACCATCTTGAAAGTGAAGTCTCTTTCATGTGTGTTAAAACATGCAGATCTGTCTACAGGAAACTGTGACAGACCTGCAAGGCACCACTTTGCATTTTTTAGCTACTATCAGCCTATGAAAATGCAATCTTGAGCTATGAGCTAGAACCCTTCTATAAGAGCTAAGCCACTTTTGATCATATTACTTTGGATGAATTACAGCACACACATCCATCTCTTGGAAGGCTAGGTCCCTAGGATCTTGCCTAGCTTTCTAACAACTTAAAATATATCTAATTAGGGAAATGTCTTGGGGAAACTTCAGACAGTTTTGAGCTGAAGAACTCATGATAAATGAAGGATGTGAAAAAATTTGGAAAGGGTCTGGCAGAGCGATGCTAAAATGGTGTAGGGCCTAGAACACATGATCTGCAAAGGAGATGCTTAGTCTGGTAAAGGGAAAATGAAAACCAGTATGTAACAATTTCCAGGAGTACTTCCAATAACTCTTTTTAATATTTTCTTTTTCATTTTTCTTTTTCTTTTCCTTTTCTTTTTTTTTTTCTTTTTCTTTTCCCTTTACTTTTTCTTCTGCTTCCACTTCTTCATCTTCCGCTGCTGCTTCGTGCATTACTTCTGCTTCTGCATCTGGTTATCTTCATCTTTTCTGCTTCTTCTGTTTCTGCTTCTACTTATTTTATTTCTTCTGCTTCTGCTTCTTCCTCTCCTGTTCGTTCTGCTGCTGCTGCTGCATTTCTGCTCCTTTTTCTCCTTCTGCTTCTTTTGCTTCTGCTTCGTCTTCTGCTGCTGCTTTTGTTTCTTCTTCTTCTTCTTCTTCTTCTTCTTCTTCTTCTTCTTCTTCTTCTTCTTCTTCTTCTTCTTCTTTTTCCTTCTCTTCCTCCTCCTCCTTCTTCTTCTTTCTCCTCCTTCTCCTCCTTCTTCTTCTCCTCTTCCTCCAGTAGATGTTATGCCAACTAACCAGAATCTTTCATGTGTTAGTTTTTGGGGGTTTTTTATGTGAACAAGGCTTATACCATTCCTTTCTTGATCTGCCTCTACCAAATGAAACATTCCAAATACCTTTGATCTATCCGGCTGTCTACTCAAAGGAATCTGCAATTCTCTGGAGGGAAAAATTAAATTATTTATACAGTTTAAAATCACTGTGTGTAGGCAAAGAGTATTAGAATCACTGTGAAACACACATAAATTAAATTTGTAAATGCAATTATTTGTTTCTTATTTAGATAGGGTTTTTTAAAAATTCCGTGCAGTAGTTTTGCTTTCATGAGAGAATAACCTGGACAAGGATTATCTAGAGCATTATGATGGTGGATAGAACTGCCTTCCAAAGGGGCCCTAGCAGACTGGAGAAATTACACAGGCTCCAAGACCACATGGCCGTGATTGACAGTGCCTTGACAGAGCCTTTTCTGGGAACTAGTTGGCCTTTACCTTCTCAATCCAATTCACTGTGAGGACCATGGATAGTACGTCCAGGTACCTGCTGGCACACTGAGCTGATTTGGGCTGAGACACAGCTAATTTTTTTCCTAGAGGTTATGTGGTGCTGTGCTTTCGATTTATGACCAGAACAGTGTCAATAATACATGAAACTTCTGTTATGGCTGAGCAGCACTTACATAACATCAAGGCCTTTTCTGTTTCTCACACAGCCCTGCCAACGAGTAGCCTGAGGGTGTGGAAGAAGTTGGGAGAGGACAGAGCCATGACAGCCGACCCCAGTGACCAAAGGGATGTTCCATACATATGGCATCATGCTCAACATAAAAATCCAGGGAAAAGGAGGGAGCGTGGAAATTCAGATTTACTGTCTTTGTCTTTCCAAGTAACCATTCTGTGTCATTAAACCCCACTTTCCTGGAAGTGTCAAAATGGCTTCCTGTTGACTGCAATTAATGAATTAATTCCTTATTTTTCATTTGCTCATGAATGCAGTTTTTGCTTTATCCTCTTTCTATTCCCTGCCTCTTTTCAAATTTTTTGTTACTCATTCTGCCTGTGGGGAGTAAGAACCATCTTTTGAGTCTCATGTTTTTTCTACGGTGTAAAAGAAAGTCTCTTGTATCTGCACTTGCTTTTATGATTCCTTCACAGTCAAAGCATTGTAAAGAGAACTCAGTATAAATCCAAATCAGACAATCTATCTCTGATAAAACTTTAGCCTTTCAAGAAGGAAGCAATTTGTCCTTTCCAAGTGTATCTACTTGTGAAATGACTGGAGCTTAACTTCGGTTGAGTAGCCAGATGTTAGAACAGAGGTAACTTTAAGAATGAAAAGACACGTATTTATGGATGCATTATGAAATTCAAAACTAGGAGGAAAATGCAAGTAAACTGTGATTATGGTAATTTCAGCTATCTAAAATGTGTTTGTAACTGAAGAGACATAAATTTAAGAAGGAGATAACCTCAGGTAAGCATATCTTAATACATCTTTTTTATAAATGTCTCATAAAAATATGTATTTCTATTGCAGTGATCCTGACAGTGAGACTGCTATGCATTGAGGAGTTAGTGATGCACACAACAGGTTCCTGAATAGGGCCGGGTTTGTGCTGTGCCACACATACAAAGTGGCCTTCAGGCTTGTGTTGGACACAAATTCCTCAGACACGGAACAACCATTGTATCAGATGAGCCTCCAGGCAGCTTCCACTTGGTACTGGCTACCTGTATGGCTTTTCTTCTCTCTTACTGTGCACCAAGAAGTTCTCATGGAAAAACTCCAAAAGAGTAGGGAGCAAGGTCTATTTTATTCTAGCATGTTTCAGATATTTTTACAGGCTCAACAAAACTCTGCGAGACATACAGGTGACTAGAAGTACCCTCAAACAGTTGCACCATCTGAGAGGAGTTTGTATTTGCAGAAATATCCTGCAGAATTATGCATTTAGAATTTTGGGGATTCTCTAAACATCCATTAGCTTTGTCTTTATGAGATCGCTTTCTTTTTGGAGTGTCCACCAGCACAGTACACAACAAATAACATCAGTCATTCAATTTCAGTTTTTTTCTAAAAAACTTTGGGGAGCAAATAATAAAGGTTTAGGCATAATAAATGCTACTGCTAGTCAGACACCATAGAAATATTTCACAGATCTTTTGTGTGCCTTTTATTTTAAATCTTAGCACATGTTTAGTCTCTAACAGTTAGAGTTCTGCCTCTCATGTCTCTCTCATACTATCTGTTCAAAGAGGTAAGCAAAAGTACTTTCCTTTTGTATTTAATTGTTCTGTTCTCTTTTGTTAAACCCGACTTTGGTCGAAATCAATCCAGCCTAAATTCTGTCAATAACAGGAGATGTTTACCTCCAGACCTTGCATAAAAATATTCTTTGAGATAGCAAAGACTGCATAAGTTCAGATACTTTGCAGAACTTTCAAGGCAGCCCACAAAGCCTCATTCAAAGGCACTGAGGCCTAAGTAACCAGCGGGATTTTGTCTATCCTTTTACCTAAAGGTAGAAATTATGGTATATGAAAAAAGACAAGTTGTATATGCCATTCTGTAGCTTTTTAAGATGATTAATTATGCATGATTACAGAAGATTTTTTGTTGTTGTTATTTTGGCAGTGTACTAAGGCCAAATACCTAAGAATTTCCAAACAGAAGTGCTTAATGAAAGACACAGATTGTATGCATTTTCTAACTAAGATCGTTGGCACAGCACTTCAATTAGATGGGTTTACTTCTGGATATCAATGTTATCATCTTTCTACTACTTCTTGTTCCTAGATAATGATGAGAGTCCTTAAAGCTAAGACTCTTGACTCTTAATCCAAAATTTTATGGTCCTTGGGAGAGAAATTTTGGTGCATCTCAAAAATAAGTTTTAAAAGATAATGACTTCAGAATTTCTAAGAGCATCAGAATTGAATATGCAAAAGCAAATAATAAGAAAACCTCAAAGCCCCCAAATATGTGGAAGAGATTCTATTAATGAAGATAACATGGGAGGTTTCTCAGAGTAGAGAGTGTTCTTGGTTAAACTGTTGCTCACTACTTCATGGCTTTCCACATTCACAAAACTGCAGGAACCATCAAAAAAAAATTGAGGCCCTTAAGCTCATTTTCTTTCCTGTCCTCATGCTTATATCAAACATGCATATATGACAATAGAGACTTGATGCATGAGAATAGAAAAGAAATGTTGAGCAAACTAAGTAGGAATTGTGAATGCCAAGATAAAATCTATAGCTAATTATTACCCCAACAGGTTTATTTTAAGTGCAGTGAATGGAGTGGAGTTGAAAAGAAGACCATATGTCTTTAAAAAGTTACTTTGCAGCATGTTGCAAGGTGATACAGAAACTTCTAAAGTAGAACTCAAAATGAACAAAATGCTTTGGCTGGATTTTCCCTAGAGAGAGAGACCTTACAAAGCAAGTGTAAAAAACCCACAGGAGTCTTTGTAAAACAAATGAACTGTGCTTCTTAATTAAGAGACTCCCTCAGTACTCCTGGCAAGTCAAGGAAAAGCATGCTTATACCAAAATCAGCTGGCTAAGTGAATTTAGGATTTGTGCCATGTATTGGCCTGACAGATCTGGAGACTGAAATCACTCAACAGTAAACAAGGAAGAAACTCTGCAGACTTCCCTACCTTCTTCCTGCAAAAGTGTTTCGTTTCTATCCTCTCAGAGCTCTCCCAAGATGCTTCCATTCATTCTCCAGGCCTGTTTCATGCAAGGCTTTTTTGATGACTACTCAAGGTCTAGTCCTGTCATCACAAGGATTCTTGCTGTGCTTAATCACATGACTTAAGGAGGGAGTAGAGAGTGCTAAGTTTGCTGCTGAGATATTTATGTTCTTGTAAATAAAGCGATATGCAATTTCTGAGAACACGCAAATTGATTTTCATCCATCTTTACCCTGTGAGTGATTACTGTTTAAAACTTATATAAGAATCAAGTTAAATTTAAATTTAGTCCCTACTCTGTGCAAACTCTTGACTCCACTGTGTCTGTTGCACAGATTTATCAGGAGTCTGTACATGGAACTTTATTGGCCTTTTCTGATCTTCCCAAAGAAAGCTTAAAGAGGTTCAACCAATTTTAACATGCTTTTTTCTATCTGACAGTGCTGCTGATCCACAGCTACAAATGGTCAAATTTGCTTCATGTAAGAATTGCAACATCAGCATAAACAGGCTCACATAAATAAATTTGAGAACACTTTAGTGAGATCTGTAAAGACTGTTTCATCTTGTTTTGCAGAGTAGAAGAAATTAAATCCAGGAAAATCAAACAATTCATTTTGAGTATGTCTGAAGTATCTGGAAGAAAGAAAGCTTGATTCATATGATCTTATTGTTCATTCTGTAATGTTTAGCTATTTTCTTTTATAAAGATGATTTCTTTCTAGATTTGTATAATATGGTCCTTTCACTAGACAAAATGAGACATTGCCTTTGTAAATTTGCTGAATCAATTGTGCATTAAAACATGACTAATGAAGCACACAAATCAGATTTTTACTTTTGTCATTTTTATTGTCTTTAGAAATGGTGACTTTCCTATTTGGTAGATGAAAAGCTTTCTCATTCATTGTGTAGGTTAAGCAGGCTTTTGTAAAGAAATGGAGTTCAACTCAAAACTCAAAAGGATTTTAATTGATTTTATTCTTCAGTGAAGCTGCTGTAAAGATGTTGGCTATACAAGAATAAAGTAGCTTATCAAATTTCCTGCACTGAAAAAGAATCTTTCTACTGAGAAAGATAACTATTAGGTACAGTTACAGAATAGAAATAAATTGTTTTGGTCTGATCTAACAAAAGAAAAACTAGATTTGGAGATTTTTTTTGTTGTTGTTGTTTTGGAACATCTGTCAGTTTTTCCATTTTGGATAAATCAAATATCAAGCAGCCACAGATAAATCAACCTAAATGAAGTGAGTGCTCTTTCTGTATCCATAAGATACAGAAGTAGTTGCCAAAGGCAACTGGTGGATTGATGGGAAAAGGAGAAACTTGAGCAGAAAACAGTGAGACACATGAATAGTACATTGTCATTTAAGTATGCTACACAAAATCTGATCATCACTGGCTTTGATGGATTTTTATGAGGTGATGAGAAAATTAATCTCATTTTAAAATGTTCATAAGCATAACATAACACTCATGAAGAAAGATTTAATGTCAGACTTTATTTTTAGGGACATATTCAAAGAGTAGATCTAGAAAACATATCACAGGGTCATAGAATGGTTTGTGTTAGAAGGGACTTAAAGGCCATCTAATTCCAACCCCACTGTCATGGGCGAATCTTTAGAATCAATGCTTCATTTGCCTGGTTGCACCTGAAGAGAAAATGCACTTTCTAATGACATTGAAAGCAAAACATTATTTGGATTATGTAATCTCAACCTTTTTTTTTCCCCTGACAGAATCTTAATACTTAGTTTCCAACTTTCACTTTTGTGAAATTGTTTTCCTTTAACAATTGCAAGAGTTACATATTTAGGGATGCACACATAGTCAAAAGCAAAATTTCCTTTGGTGAAAAAGACAGCCCTTCCCAACATATTTTCCCAAGAAAGGTGATTTTTAATTGATTAATTTGTTTTTGCAAAGCAAACAGATTTCTCTGTATATAGAAATAGATTCGCATTAGGTAATGCTTGCATGTTTGAAGTCGCAAACAGCTCCTAATAACTCTCCAGGTAAAAAGCTGCTTAGATTTATGTCTGATAGTACATCCTGGGAGCAGACTCTTTAAAACAAAGGAATATATGCATTTGTAAAAGGCTGCTGTTTTTGAATATGCACTGAACTTGGCATTACATGAGCTGAAAAACTCCAGAAACGAGTCTTTGGGGAGTCTAAGGTCTATGACAGAACAATCTGCTGACTATTGTTTTGCAGTTCAAGAGATTTCTGCCTGTGTCTCTCCCTCTTGTGCTGCTTATGGCTGTTCTGGGAGTAAGGGAGATGACAGGGACCACAAGCCTTCACATGAAACACTGCAGCGGAAAATCTCATCACATAGCACATTCTGCCAGGAAAAGTGTTTTGGTCTAAAATATCATGCCATGAACTGGAGAGCTTGAAAAGCAGAGGTTGTTTTCTCTCTCTTCTGTGGTTGAGCGGAAAGTTTCTAGCAGCAAGGACAAAAGGCAGCTGAGTAACTCTGCAAGCTCCTTCAGAAAGGGAACACCAGAACTTGCTTATGCAGACACAGGTTATTAACTAAGTCGTAACTAGGTGTCACTTTGCATTTGCAGTAACTTGAAAAAGGAAAGTATTCTATTATGGTTGTCCAGTTTCTCCTTTTCTCAAGCTGATGATTTTTATGGCACATAGGCTAATTTTTGTTGTTTGTTTATTTATTTGCTGGATGTTTAGTACTGCAGATTGCACTTCTGTTCTTTAAACAGAACTCACAGTGCTTTTGAAAGCAAAGATGTATATATTTGCATTAGGAACAAGCAGAGTGCTTGGAAAATTTTCTGAAATTCACTTGAGTATGTCAAAGTGGGTGGGTGTCTAATTTGATTTGCTCATTTGCTGTGTTAAGAAACTGCTGTTCCTTTGGGGTCATGTGCTTTGTTTATGGAACAATCTGATGGAAACTCATACTCTCAAAAAGCATAGTAAGTTGCATCTGCAAAGGCGAGTTTGTGTTCAATCATTATCTGCAGAAGTCATCCCACTGACAGTGATACGCAAATCATGTTTGTGTATCACAATCCTCACACAGACCACAGTTCCATGATGCTATTGAGAAACAAAAACGCTCTGTCTCAGATATTATTTAGCAAATTGGCTTAGTTTAAGAACTAACTCAGCTTTTTTGGGTAAGCTTGTTTTTTCTTTCAGAACCAAGAATTCAAATTTAATCTTGTTGTCAAATATGCAAATTTACAATAGTGCTGAAGTTATATTGAGGTCTATTTGGGTTTAAAATAGCCCAAGGCACTAATGATTCTGACACAGGGCTTGAAGGGTCTTAGGATTTGAGACTCTGATAGTCTTCCTCGTGCTATTTATTTTACATCTGTGCCAAAAGTATCAGTCTCATTTTTTTCTGTGACATCCTCAGAAAGACTGTGCTGTGAAAAAGCAATTTTCCATAGCCATTTCTAGAGCAGAATTGCATATTAATTTCTTTAAAATTCATGTTTTCTCACTCACCTGCAGTAAGTGATTATTTCTGACACGAAAAAAGGGAGCAGATTGGAAATTGTCCCAACCAAGAGCATTTGCTGTGTTTAAAGTGAGATAGCAGTGAGAGCCTTTCAAGTACACTGCAACACAGGTATCCAAACTGTGGGAAGAAAAAGCTCTCCTCAGCACCTAACAGAGACGGGAAGTATTGGCTGGACTTCCTCTGCTGAAATCATAAAGTCAGGAGTACAAATTACAAATTTCAAAGACCTGGGAAGATCACCTCACAATGACTGTGAAAGCATAGACATCGTCAGAAATTTAACGTATATCTTTCCAGCTCACTGGACAAGCACTGGCTGTCAAAGCTTTATCATTAGCAGTAGTGTGTAGAACCCTCAAGACTGTAGAATGTTTCTCTGCCATGTCTGTGTTGTCCTTTTGAGGTAGACTCTTCTGCACTGTTCCTATTTAAGAAGCAACTCTCCATTCAAATGGAGATTAAAATACAGAAAGGAAGTGCTGTAGTAGTGTGGGAAGGAAACTTAAGAGACTCTGAAAGGAAAGATGGTAAGGGAGTCTCAGAGTGACTTTGTTTTCATTACTGTGATTAAATTCTTCATTATCCTTGATAATGTTTGTATGAAAAGGTTAATGGATGTGGTCAAATTCAAAAGTAGATCTGCTTTATGAGGTGCTGCAAGATACTGATAAAACCTGAAGATTTGAAAGGAATTATAGTTGTTAGAACTATGATAAGGAATATGCTTTAAAAACCTCAGTATTCTGGAAAAAAAAAGGCAGATGCATGATTGGTAGGAAATATTCAGGAAAAAGAAAGTGTTCAACATTGTTAAATTTGAGAATATTACAGTGAAGAATTAGAGAAGAGGAGATTTTTTTAAAGGAATATGCCAGTGAAAAAGGCCTGTGGTATTAAACTTTGATAACACACAGCAGTAGTCTCTCTTCTCCTGGTGCTGACAAAATTGTCCTCTGGGCATGTCCTTAAAGATGGATTATCTCATAAAAGATGAAAGAAAAGAAAGAAAGAAAAAAAATCTGATGGGTCTGTTTGGAGGGATTAATTTATGGGGAAAGAATATGTGAAGAAGGATATAAAAATGCCTTGCTTGACTGAGACACCACTAAAAAGGAGAAGGGACAGAAGTATCTACATTTTTTCCAAGAGCAAACAAGTCTTAAGTTTATTTTTAGACCTTTTTTTCCTTCAAACATATATTCCCATTGAAGTTTCCTAGGGGAAAAAAAAAGCCTTCCCAGTACTAAACCCCTTCATATCAGCAGAACAGAGATCTACTATGTCTGACACCATCAATTAGTCTCCATACTCTAGCATAGATTTAAATATCACACTTTATAAATAGATAAAACAGATTTCTTGGGATTTATAAGCTGTGTATAAGTCAAAAATATCAAAAAGTAAAAATAATAAAGAAATACTCATTTGTAATTTTTAAGACACCGAGAGATTCCCTCACCTTCCCTATGATGCAAAAGGCCTTACACAACCAGTGGTCAGTGTTTAAAATACTGCATTAAAATGGTAATCCTGAAATAGAGTAATCATTCCCACCATCCTCCAGGGGAAAGCTTTTGTAGCCCTACCTCTTATTAGCTGCAATTATAGCATTTCCTCAGGAGTGCTTGCTGTCTTTGAAAAATTCTGGTCCTGTCTGACCTGCAATTTGGATCTTTAGTGCAATGGATCTGGGAATCAGGCCCTTCGTGTTTAACTAGGATTGCTGCATTTGTCTCTTTTTTATTTAAAATTGAGTGTAAATTGACATTTATTATTCTTTGAAGTTATTAATCTTCAATTTCTGTTCACAGTCAGGCTACCCACTTTCATTTACCTTTGGAACAGAAACTGTTGCAGGTGCTGGAGTTTTTGCAAGGAACAAGGGCAGCTTGGAGAAAGAGAAGGAGCAGAGGCTGACACAAAGCAGAAAATACCTAGCAGGTCCTAAACTGAAGAGGCATGACTGAAGGAAGTGATAATGGGCTTGCATCAAAATTTAGTAATAAAACCATATCCTACTGGCTTGGACTGAATCAAGAAAAATATCATAGTAATACCATTAAATAATGTGATAATGTATATAATAAGATTTGCCATGACACAGCTCTACTTTTCAGTGCATATGGCACGATGAGCAGAGTTAATTTTTCATTGCTTTTGGGAATGTGATGTTCTCTTGTTAAGGTGCAAACTGACTTGTCATCACTTCTGGGAATTCAGTTTTAGTGGTCTGGTATTATTTTTTGGGGTAAATATACACTGACATTACTTAACATACATTAGCAGCAGAGTGTGTCTAGCTAAGAAAATGCAAATCACGAGTTTTAAGATGCAATATGGAATATAAACTGCAACCTGGCAGAGGAAACTCCTAAATTTAAAGTAGTGAGATTGGCAGATTTTTTATTCTGTCATAAGATCTGATTACTCTTTTCACTTAGAAATCTTTGATACTGAAACCTTCTACAACAAAAAGCCAAATTTTAAAACATTTTGTGTCAAGAAACCAAAGTAGATAAAACACAATTTCAAATCATATTGGAATACCTTGCTTTATTAGCCATATTTTAAAAGCTAGTCTCTATGGTATTCCATAAGAATTTGTTAGATGAGCAGAACAGTTTGAAAGAGATGTCTCATTACATGCTTTTATTCTAATCCATGTTCCTCAATTTACTGTGTGTGAACAATAGGACCAAGGTGATTTACTAAATTGGTCTCATGGTCAGTGGATCTGATGACCAATAGTGTCTCACTTACAAACATGTTAAATTCATAATAAGGTAATACAAGATAAAGTCCATAACCCTTAAACTATTGGGGTTTTTTTTAAGCCTTGATTCAGAGCACTCAGTCCAGGAAGAAAGCTTAGGCACATAAATTAAATATCACCAGACCCTGGTGTTAAAATGTATAAACAGTGGTTATTTTGTAGCCCAGATCTTCCTAATACTCAAAAATATTTAGAAATTCCCACACATGCAAGCTTCAAAACTTAAGTATTTCCCCTTGTTTTTCTGTTTATTTCTGTTTCATAAATAAAATTTGTCTATACCACTGCCTACCAAATATGATTTTTCATGCCACGCTAAGCTCAGTGGACTAGTATTCTTCTGTCAAGAATTTGTGATGCAAAGTAAGAAAATGTTAAGCTCAAAGCAACTAATAATAAATGTTATATAACAAGAAGAATCAGTGAAAAAATGAAGCACTTAGACAGCAGCTAATGATTCAAGAATTATAGAACCAGAGAAGCAGTGAATGGAATGAACCTCAGAGGTCTCCATCCAAATTTCATTATTGGAGCGGGACTGTTGCCAACACTCTATGAGATGAACCTTGAAAGTGCTCAGACATGGAGATTACCCAGGCTCTCTGAGAGACATCTTCCAGCACTGCCCTACGCAATGAATGCTTTCATTTCCTCTAAGATAAAAACAGCTTTGCCCATGTTTTTGGGAATTCCCAAGCCATTTGCAGCCCTGCGGCCCTTGTTGTACCATCTACCCTAAGTGAGAAGAGTTTTGCTCTGTCATCCTCCTAAACTGCCCTTCATGTAATTACGAACAAACTCAGCTCCAGCTTTAAGATCAACTGCCACCTGTGGGACCAGGAAGGCTGGTGGCATCCCTGCTCCTCTCAGAGTGCCTCCTGGCAAAGGAAGCCTGGCATGGTGCTCTGCTGCCCCTCAGGGAACATTCCCTCTGAGACCCACTGGTTTGTTGTGGTGCCGCTCTCCCCTCAAGGCTGAGCATTTTGGGCCAGCATAGTGCTCCAGTCCCACTGTGGTCTCATTTGCCTCCTAGCTCTCCTGCTTCTGGGGTCTGGTGGGCTGGAGAGGTGTCCTGCTCCCATTCAGGATGCCCTGCCTTGAGTTCCATCAGAGAGCCCTGTTATCCTCCAAGGCTCTCCAGGCCGCCCTACCTCCAGGCTGTAGCAAGGAGTCCTGCGTCCCTCAAGGCAGCTCTGTGTCTGGATCAATTCCTTTTAGGGGAAGCTGCCCAGTGTCCTTGGCCTGGCAGGTGGGGCTAGTTCCCTTTGAGACTGCCGTGTCTTCAAGGCATGGTAGAGTCCCAGACCCCCTCAACTCCTATGCCTGACTGGCCAGCATTGTGCTCCATGCTCCTTGAGGCTGTGCTGCCTCCATGCCCAGCATGCAAGCTCAGTGTCCTTTCAGCTGGAATCACTACTGATCTCTTGATCAGGAGGTCATCACATCTCTTGATTACCGCTTCAAAATATTTCACGTTGCAGCTCAATAAGTGATTACAATTATTAATAGAAGAGTAGTTGTAAGTAAAGAAGGCGTTGCTTGTAAAAGCGTAGATCAGCAGCGACATTAGAGATAGGGTCACCAAGCCCTTTGTCAAGTATAAAGGGTTTTCACTACAGCCTCTGGCCTCTTTGGCGGGAGAGTCAGCAATCCTGCAAAGGCCCTTCTCTACAAATGACTCATCTGAAATGGATGTCCTCTCCTGGGGCAGGCCATTAGCCCCACAGGTATGAAACCCTGAGAACAGCAACTGAAGTCAGACCACAGATTGGAGAGGCCTATATTTGTCTGTGATACCAAAATTGCTAATACAGGCATTTATGAATCACTACCTCCACCATAAACACAGGACTGAAGCTGTGTCTTTAATAATTAGGGTTTTTTTAGTGCTAAAGGCAAAATTTCTGTCCCTTTCTCTTTGGACTTGCCCTCCAATAGCCTCAGTATTGTGCTAGTTCAGCTCTTTTTTTCAGCTGTACAATGAATTAGTTCAGTGAATGAAATGGAATAAAAGAAAGCCCTCCAAAAGAACAATGTCACACTCTCTAAAAAAAACTTGGTTCATAATTTTAACCAGTGTCTTGATCTGGATCGACTTGCATCCACACAGGCAAGTGGGTTTGCAAACAAGAAAAAAAAATGCAACAATTGGCAACAGATCTTGCTGTTGAGAAAATTGCCATCTTGAGCTGCATCTTGAACTCACCAAGTAATTTCATACACTGGTACACATAAATGCTCATTAGAGAACAATTACTTCTATAACGACCAGCTTCAGCAAATTTCTAGTTCTGTGATCTGGGATTAAAACTGTGTTCCTTTAACAACTTCTTGTGTCACTGTCAAATGGATCCTTGTGATGTTGAAATAGGAGTCTCAATGGAAGCAATTTCTTACCTTTCCAGAAAACAAATCTTCCCTAAATAGTCAGTAAAGAGCTTCTCCAGAAAGTCTTCATATTTTGCAAAAACAAAACAGAAAAGCCCGAGCCGTCACTTTCTCCAGAATACAGAGCATGGGATTTTGCTGCACTTCAGATCAGGACAGAATAAAGCATGTTTTAATTATTAAGGAATAATTATATCCACATGAAGGAGTTTGGGAACTTATTGCCTTTGTGAAAGAGTGGTTATTGATGCATAAAACACCACAACATTACAGAGCCATGGTTATTTCTATTTCCCCTCTCCTTGTTGAAAAGGACAGCCGCTGACTGTCAGTGCTCTGGAGGAGTAGGCTGTTAAGGGTAGGTTCTGGCTGCATAAGCTTGGTCCCAGGTATCCCTGGAGTGGATCCAGAGTTAGGTATTCCAGAAGGTAAAATTCTCCCCCTTCAGACAGTGGTGGATGAGCAAATTCTGGACTTTTAATGCTATTCTTGATGGGCTGTTCTGAGGTGTTATATGCTGATCAATGTAGCATGTTGCCAGGCAAATATGAATAGTTAAGTTGTTATTTTTCCATTTACATGTGTTTTCATAATACCTATCTAACTACAATTTAACTAATAAAAGTTATTTCCCTAATAACACCACAGCAGCATATCAAAGGTCAAATTCTGGGCCGCCAGCACCAATCTAATTATTCTAGGCATGTCAGCTCAGTAGGGATTTATCTCTCCATAAGAAAGTTTGCTTTTGAGACAAGTCCCAGTTTCTCATGGGGTTTCAGCACCCCACATTCCCTCCTCTGTCAATTCCTCCCGCTAAAGGTTCCATCAGAGGTGTTGTACCTGAGAACGGGTGCACATACAATCATAAGATATACTGTTTGTTTAAAAAACAAATATCATTTTTTGCATAAGGTAATATTGACATAGGAAATTAAATCCCTAAAACAGGTTGGTGAACTGGTATCTAAACAGTGACCCTGTAGTCTCTGTTGCAAATGTCTTTGTAAAAGCATCTTCAGCTGAGTCTAGTGAGACTTGCTGAATTGCTTCTCTGCTGAATCCGTATAATACAGCTGGCAAACAGTCTTATGTGCAAACCTAGTCTAGATGTCTCAAGTGTTCTGTAACCACAGGAGCAGTTCTAAAGGCTGGTTACAAGTATCTCTGTACAGTTAGGCCAATCCTGCAGCATCAATTACCTGGGAGCATCTCTGAGATAATAGTGCCATCATTTAGCTTATAAACACCAGGAGCTGCCTGAGGAAACCTCCAGGACCAGCTGAAATTCTCTCTTGGAGAGCTTTGGCAGTGGTTTCTCACTTTGTTGTGAAAGCAGCTAGGAGTTTGGTTGGCCCCCCTCATGTCATGCCAGTCCATTATCTCAAATGAGTTGTCTCAGACAGCAGGATCAGCCTGCAGAGTTCCTCAACCACCCAGGGAATTTGTGATTGTGCTGAGTATGCACATTGGCACAGCCAGGATACACAGCTACACTCTGACTGCAACTGGTCACAAATAAGTACATCTGGATGTTATATATCAGTTAAGGAATTGATGGCATGGCAGTGTTTAGAAAACTGTGAGATCAAGGTGAGAAGTTCCAGTTTTAAATGAGAAAACCAGATTTTTTTCTAAATTCATCAATCAGCAATTCACTTCTTGGCTACAGTCAGTGTTTCTCTTATACTGATCATAATCATAATCACTTCATATACAGAACTCTTAAGTCTTTAATAATTGTATTTTAAATTTCTGTGAGTACACGTGGACCTGATGGCTCAGAGGTCAGGATGAGTAGGATTGAGAGCACAGTACAGGGCATGTTGGAATATCCTGTTAGTACAATTATATGTTATAGTTTTCAAAGGCCTCTGCAATAATCCCAAATGATAGACCAAATGTGAATTTCAATCTTACATCACAATTAAAACTTAAAATCCATAATTCTTTCCACAAGGGGAATTACGATTACTTTTCTTTTGGGGCATTCTTAGATGTGAGAGGTTTTGAGTCATTCACTACTATATTTGTACTGAAGATAAAATAGCTCTTAAATATAGCAGAGGCAAAATAATCATTCAGAGAGACAAAATAATTTTTAAAATATCTAATATAAAAATATATGAAGTACACTCATACTTATGGAGTAACCATGATTAGGCTACTGTATTTGACAATGTTCTGGACTTGACCATATCTTCAATCTTTTAAGTGCTCTTCCTCCTGCAAACAACAGTTTGAGAGCTTTTTGTCCTTTGTTACTGTAAATTTTAAGATTGTACTGGATAATGAAACATTTTGGTTTGCAGTGCATGAAATTATTTGTATAGTTTTAATTTGAAGTCTATGAGTGTTTGTAATGATATTCCAAATATCATTGTAATATGATACAATAATATTAAAAATATTATTGTAATACCTATTTAGACAGTGTTCAAATCCACTCCCTGAAATAACAATCCAGGTGGTCTCTCCCATTCTTGTGTCACATATAAGAAGTGATACTTTGCACTTAGGGAGATTTTATATTATCTCTAAATATGTACAACACAAAGCATGTGCTGCTAGTTGATCATCCACACCCTAAAATTGCAGGGTAGTATTACAGATTAACTTAATATAACAGATCACAAATCTTGAAGATAAAATCATCTAGTTTTTGGGGTAGAGACAATGGGGAAAAGGAAAATCTAATGCTTCTAGCCATGTGTGTATTTCTAACAGGCATTAGAAATTTCAATATGCTTTCTCATAAAAAATGTTATTCAAGGTTTATACTCCTATTTGACCATAATTTCCAGGAACCATTATGGGATCCATTGTGGCTTAAGGTTGTTGGTGTTCAGATTTTTATTTATCCTGGCATCAAAAGACAGAACAGCTCAAATTCATACTGAGCTCATACTCCTACAAAATGAACATGACCTTTCATATGCCATTTTAAAAACATGTCTCACATTTGCTTATGATTTAAATCTTCTGTGGTTTAGATTGCTGCAATTTCCCTTTTCTTCCTCACCAAGCTGGTAATTCTTTAAAAGATATACACACATGTATTTACTACCTATAAGTCATAATTTTATGTATTTCCAGAACATATTAGGTGCAAGGGAGAGAATGTGCAACTTTCTTATGTTTTTCTGTCATTGAGAAATTACATATTTTTCAAATCTCTTGCAGGCTCCAATACTGCAGTAAAGATTAGCATATTTTCATTTGGAGTTGCAGTGGTGTACCCTTCTTGTTAAACCCATCTATTCTATTATTGTTGTTTCCACACTGAAGAAGGTAGTGTTCCCAATGAAAAGGAATGGATCACACAAATTAACTTAGTCACAAGAAGAGTTCTAATTCTGTGTAATTTCTTTTTTCTAAATCCTCAGTTTTTAATTATGTACTGTTTTGATCGAGCAGCTTGAATTTCATTTCAATTTTTTTCCAGAATACCATTTCTTAGGTTTATGGACAGAAAGATCCTGACAGCTACCGAAATAGACCTGAAAACTGGCTCTGGCCCAGCCCTCCTGGAATTTGTTTTATGTTTCATGTAATTCACTTGAGCTCTGTGGCAAAACTGTAAAGCAAGAATCAGGGAAATAATGCTTTGCTGTCATCTATTTTGTGGCAAACTACCAAAGCAGGATCTGAAGGGCAATACCTGGAACAATGGGATTTGAAGATTGATGGGCTTCTCCAGGCCACATCTGTAACAAAAATAACTGGTCTAAGTTCTCCTTAAGGAAGAGAACTCTTTCCTTCACCTTGCCTTTAAAAATACTAGCAATGTTCTCAGAAGCAAGTTTCACCCAAACTGTGAACTCTGCTACACTGATTTATCTAGCTTGATAAATTATGCCAAAACATTTGTATTTCCAGAGGCTTTTTATTGTATCAAGGAGGTTTCTGAACACTACAAGCAAAACCATTATATACTACTTAAGTATTTTTTTCCTCCTGAAAGAAAATACAAACATACCACATATAAAGTCCATGTAATTCTCAATATTGGCTCCTTTATTACAGCCCTTTCTATTTTATGTAGTTTGAAGAAATAGAGAAAAGGGACACCATTAACACCTAGGTCACACAATTATACCTGTATTATGGAGATTTTAATATAAATAAGTTGATCTTCTCCCTGGCAGCGATCACAGATGAATTAGCAGAGTCTCCTCATTCTGCCAAAGTCCACAGCCACATCAGGTGCCAAGGTCTACTCCCAGATCAATAACCCAGGAGGCTGAGCTCTGTTTGCAGCCAGAAAAACCATCATCTTAGGCACTTCAGAGTGCTGACTCCATGCTATAACCTGGCCAAAGCCCGATTATATTTAATTTATTGGGGAACATCATCAAGCAACATTCTGAAGAGGTATGACCTCACTTTTGCTAAGTTATAGACAGTTCTGGAAAAATAGCTACATTGTTCTCAGCTCATGAAATACACAGCACTGATCACACTTTCATATTTTTCATGTTTTAGTGGGAGGCAGCAGGATTTGGCAATTTTCCTTATTGGAAGAGGAAGGAAAATACCAAACTGGGGAGAAAAAAATTGCCAGCCCACTATCATAGTTACCGTTGGTAGCTTGTCAACAGTGACAGCTGAACATGAAGAAAATTGTTCACAACAGGGAAACATGAGGAACGTAGCAGAATGCCTTACTGTATAAGACAGTTATGGAAGCGAAAGCAAGAAGACAGACAGCTATTCGCCAGACCTGACAGAGCCTTCTAAGTTATTTTCATAGATCTTCCAGTTAAAATGCTGTACAGGACTGCTCCCAAAGCATTATGTGTATCACTGAAGGAGGCAAATAAATGCCTCATCCATTTTCTGAAAAACAGAAAGCAACAGAAACCAAGATGACAGAATGCCTGCTATTGGGCAAAGAAATAAAAGAGAGGTGTAATTTCAATTATTGCAGCTTCATCTGTGGTGTACTTTAATTCCTCCAACCTCATGTGATATAGAAATTCAAACGTTTAGGCACAGACTGTACCCTAAGAACCAAAGAAATAAGCAAGATTTGATATTTAGAAAGAAAGAAAACCTCTTGTTTGAATGAATATTGACATTTTTACATATTTGCTCGTCATCCCAGAATTTTGATCATGCTATGATCCATTAGGAGAGAAAGGCAGAGCAGATGAAGAAGAAATGGGTCTTTAAGTGAAATTCCATCTCAGATTCCAGCAAACAGTAAAAGGTAGAAGGCAGAGCTTTTCTCAGGAAAAGAAAGTTTCTTAAAGATATCACACAAGAGAAGTGACAAGATAGGATGGACTCGAGTGATTTGCATTTCTTTTCACTGAGTTCATGACTCTGAGAGTATTACTTCCCTTTCTTTCTGATGAGCTGTGTGCCTGGGTACAATATTCTGCATCCACTGATAGCTTATGGGAGATGGTTCATGAGATTTAGCTCTTCAAACAACATTACACACCTTCTCTCTCCTGTGAGAACTCTAGAATAGAATACAAGCAACAGTCTGTCACTTCTCTCGGCATATTTTTCCTGTGAAAATATTGGCTGCACATATCAAATCACCATGGTATGAGATTATACATATATAATCTTTTCTTTTCAAGGATTCAGGAATAATACAGAAGAGAAAGCAAAAAGGCAGATGCCCAATTGCCAGATCTGGCAGCACTATCTAAGAGATTTTCATGGCTCTTCCACAATCACACAGAATTACATGATCACTGAAGTTATAAAAGATATCAGGAAATCATCTAGTCCAGCCTCGATTCAAAGGACTGTCAGCTACAGCTGGAGCCATTTGCAGCCAGGTTTTTAACCCATCTAAGGAAGAAAACTACAAATATCTTTGAATGCCTTCACAGTTAAAAAAATCATAATTTTTAATGCTTCCATGTCCTTCATTTCAATTTATGCTCATTTCCTCTTCTCCTTTTGCTGAGTACCACTGAGAAGAGTCTGGTTTAACCTTTTTTACCCCCTCCCACATCAGGCACTCTGAGCCTACCTTCACAAGAGAGAGTTCCTCACTTGCTTAGTAATTGTTGTGGTTCCTTCACTCCAATATCCCCGTGCTTTTCTTACTTAATTCACAATGCAGATGTGTTTTTCTTCTGTTTTCTTCTTCAGGGGAAAAGTTTTGCATAACAAAACTTTTAGGCACCTCATAAATTTAAGATAACTTTGACATCCAACTTCAGAAGTATTTTGCTGTCTGTTCTGAGTACATGATTCACTCCAATATCCCCGTGCTTTTCTTACTTAATTCACAATGCAGATGTGTTTTTCTTCTGTTTTCTTCTTCAGGGGAAAAGTTTTGCATAACAAAACTTTTAGGCACCTCATAAATTTAAGATAACTTTGACATCCAACTTCAGAAGTATTTTGCTGTCTGTTCTGAGTACATGACTTGTAAATGCTCAAAAAGCTAGGTGGAAACAGAACAAGGTAAGTGTACAACAAATGTATCACGATACTATGCCCATTTATCTGCCATCATAGTATTCACAATTCTCAAAAACCTGCTTAGCTCCTCCAATCCACAGAGGACTGGAGACACACTTTGGTGACCTTTACAGAAATTGTCAGAATACAACTTTCTTCCAACTGACCCAGTTACAGCTTATTCAGAGTTTGGCACTCTCAGTGGAAGAAAAAAAATGAAGGAACATTTTGGTTCCGTTTAGATTAAGTTTTTAGGTTTGCAACTGCAAAATAAATCTTCTGTTTTTAAATAAAATGAAGTCTAAAGTCTTAGACAAAATAATTAAAATATCTTGCAGAAATAGTTCTGGGATGTTCCATTATCTGTAAGTATAGCTAAGTTTGCAAGAAGGTGTCTATAATTTAAGACTGAATGGTATGAGCCCTGGACACATATTCTTGGCTTGCAGCAGTGGGTATCTCAGATCAGCTTAGCTTCTGACAGACCTTTCCTCACTCACACCTAACATCAATGGTTGAAAACTGCAATGATTCCCAGGAGAAGGCTGGAATGTGCAGCGTTAATGAAGAAGGATAAGAAGATGATAGACTGGGGGGAAGAAGTTAATGAGGAAAACCAAAGGACAAGGAAGGAAAAGCATAAATAAAATGAGATCTTTAAATCTGCTGTGTGAATTAGAATTCACTTCAAATTCTTCAGAATTAACATGGGCAAGTTTCAGAAATAAGAGTAATATTTAAAGTACTGGCAACTTTGAGAAACACAGTAGGGATTAAAGTGCATGAAGAGACTGGAAAGATTGCCAAAGGTATCTTTTGAGACAAAGGAAGTCACTGTGACTTCCTGAGCAGTAAAAAACAATGCAAAGTGATGCTACAGAAGGATCCTTCCAATAACAAATCAGACAACAAACAAAATTGATTGGATAACAAAATTTGGTGAGGATATTGGAATAGATTTTTGCTACAATATTTTGCCATCCAAATAGGAAGTGGATTTATAGTCCAAGAATTGGCTAATACGCAATCTGAACTTCCAAAGCCACAACATGCAGTTGTTGCCCATTTTCAAATGATCTGACTGTACCAAATGGAGCTTGGGTCATCTTAGCTACAATCCTTAAAGCTAGTCATAGAACATTTTTGGCTTAAAAAGGCAGGTTTTGATAGTTTTCCTCAGAGCTTAGCTCTTAAGTGACCATTGTAGCAGTCTTTCACTGAGCCATCTGCAGTGTATCAGCCGCCTTCCTGAACCAGAGGACCCAGCTCTGGACACAGGATCAATGGTGTAGTCTCAGCAGTTGCAAGCAGAGAGAGAGTCACACTTCCCTCACCCCAGTGGCCCCTTTCCATTTGATGGAGATGAATGACACAGCTGGCCTCCCATGCAGGGAGAGCATGTGATGAGTCACACCCAGCCTGGCTGCGCCTCCACCCCACAACCCCCGCTGCTTTCCAGCAGGGCTGCTCTGCAATTCCTCAGCCTGCACCTATGCACAGGATTACCCCACCTCAAATGTAGACATCTGGGTTTCATCCAAGCTGATGACAAAGCTGGCAATAAGTCTGACTCTTCTGAGGGCCAGCACAGTGTTATTGCCACACTCAGCAAGTAGCACAGCAGCCTCAACCACAGCTGCTATTATTGGAATTCTGAAGTAAGAAATGCTTCCCTTTCCACTCTCCCTTCAGCACCACTCTACTCAATTCCTAATACTTGGTGACCTTCACATGTACTTACACATGTTATATTTAAATTCAGAAGATGCTTTTGACATCTCCTGGCTTTGCTGCAGATGCACTTCTATCGCCATGACATTTTCTTCATGACAGTTTTCTTTTGCTCAAGATCTAACAGAACAGGGGTTCAGAAATATGTTCCCATGATAGTTCCAATAACCAGTTATCACCCTTGGGTAATGGGTGATGTCAGCAGGATTTGTATTCATATGATGAGAGTATAATTTGTCCCCTAAACAGTGTGAAAGCTCACATTCCTCAAGTTCAGTGTTGCAAGTTCAGGAACTTGCACTGAGCCTCATATTCAAACGGAAGGACTGGCCAAGTGTCTTTGTGTGCTCACAGACATCTGTCTATGTAAACAAACTGCTCTGAGTGTCTTAAAAATTATTACAAGGAAAAACTTCTACCTGATTAAAAAAAAGATTCAGTCACCTTCCCTTTGGAATAAAGCAGATCAGAGAAATCTGTGTGTATGTTTTCAAAGCAGTTTCCTCAATCACATACAGAACATAAATGGAGTGAAGACACCAACCATCTGGCAGATTTCCAAAGAAGCTCAGGACCAAAACATTCATGCTTATGCTGGAAACTAAGAGACTGGAAGGCTTTCCCAGTATCTCTAAAACATCAGCACCACGTTCAAGGATGAGCAGTCAGGTATCATCTGTGTTGACAAAGAGGTGGAGGAGGACAAGAATAGGTGCCAGGGTAAGTCATGCAGTATCTGAAGCATAGGAGAGAAAGATATATTAAATCTCTGCCTGCCAACTTTGCTAGTTGCCGAGTGCTTTTGAAAATCTGATGCCTCATTTAGCTGACTAAAGAGTGATTGAGCTGTACCAGAAATACAAACCCAGCTGTCAGAGAAAACTGGAAAATATGTTCTGGAGTAGTTTTTCAAAATCAAATTCTTTTTCTCTATATAGAACACTGGTTTATTTTAAAATGTTTAATTAGGCTAAGTTTAGCTGTGTGTATCACCTGAAAATAGAAAAGACACACTAAAGCTATGCAGGTTAGTCCAAATGCATGCTGACTAAAATTTCATGCACTCACTAACCACCAGATATTCACACCATATCCACACCAGCAGAGAAAAACATTGTGACAAAGATTGCAGAGGCATTAGATTTTTATCTGCAGATTATTTTTTCCCTTACCCCTTCACATAGAAACTGAAGTACTTGGTGAGAAAGAGGCCCACAGCTCAATATTATGAGAGTAGCTTTGGAATACTCTGCAATGACTATAGATGTTTTCATATTTGAAGGGTTTTAAGACTTTCAAAAGCTCTATGAATGTCACAAAGAAAAGAGGAGATGAACTGCTTCTACCTCTGTCATTACTTAAGTCTCATGCCTAGAAGGTGTGAAATTAAATTCTACTATACAAACACAGGAGGTGTGGATGACTACTGAAAAAATTAGCAGTGATGTGGAGCTAATGAAAGAACTTGAGGTGTCAAAATAAATGTAAGATGAAGGGAATAGGGGCAAATCAGAAGCTTTTGAAAGACTGAGTGATCAAATGGCTCTGCGAAGTGTCGCACAGAGGTCCAGTTCCAGTCTGTATGGAACGTGTGTCTAAAACATATTTTCATGTTCTGAAACCGCTTCATATGGTTCCATTGTGCCCTACATGGCATATTCTCATTGCCACTTGACATTTCAGCATACCACACACCTTCTGCTTCCCTAGGTTTCTTACTTAAATGTTGCAATTTATTACAAATTCCTGATATCTAATGTACACTTACCGATCTGTTTCTGAGCAAGAATTTGTGAGGGTCGTTCAAGTAAAAAGGAGAAATTCGCCTCTTTAATTTTCTTGGCCCCACCTCCTCATCTCCATGGGGCAGGAAAATGATTTTGCTCTCTACTCTCTAATTCATATACTCTATTTCCATTCCCCCACCCCCAGGAATATTTCCACCTCTTGTGTGCCCAGGGACCTCCTGGTTTTTGGCAGTACTTCATGATATGTCAGTATTCCAGAGGTCAGCTGAGGATAAACTCTAATTGAAAAATATTAAAATATGCTGCAAGGGACAAAAATTCAAAACCCCAAATCCATCAAAATCGGTTACTGATGAAGCATCTGAGCTGGCTACATCCTTTAAATATGCATCAAAAGTAATCTTTCAAACCTCTTCTTCAGGTCTCCATTGGCACCCCCAAAGGAAATAATTTCAAACTGTTCAGAGAGCAGCAATCCTGTTCTGGTCCTTGAAATCCTTCGAGCAACACACACCCACACACCAGCATTATTTTCTCACCTCCTCCGTATAAAAACAAAACAGAAACGTGAGAACAGTGGGCTGGAGATGGAGCTGCGGAAAGTGAAGTTGGAAGGATTAATTATGTAATACGCCCCCTCTCCCGCCCTTACCCACAGCAACACGAGTGAGGTAAACCCAATCCTCCCAGCTGACAACTCAGAACTAGAAAGTGCCCGGAGGAGTGAAAGCAAAATAAACGTGTGGGGAAGGTGGCGATGCACTCCTACAGAGGAAGATGTCATTAGGAAAAGGCTAAAAACAAGTTCAAATCACCTTTAGCCTTTTCCCTTCCCTCCCCAGCGAGACCTCTCCCTCCGCCTCTTCCCCTCTCC
>NW_005054690.1:148053-149390 GCF_000277835.1 Geospiza fortis | reverse complement strand
CTACAGTTCACGGCTCTCTGACGGAGCGTGGATCCTCCTGAAAAACTTCAAGTAAAACAGGAGCTGGGAGAACACACACACGAGGAGATATATTAAGAAAGCAGGTTTGCTACTTAACTCGGAGGAAAGAAGCTGGAGCAGACTTCTTCGGTTGCTCTCTAAGAGCCTTGCCGAGAGTCCTTGCAAAGAAAAGTGTTGCTGATTCAAAAGAAGAGGAGGGATGGGGAAGAGAAAAAAAATTGTGCATGTCTGTGTGAGAGGGAGACAACGTGTGTGCGCGTACGTGTGAATGCGTGCTTGTGTGTGAGAGGGTGTAGGCGACGGGTGGGGGGAGCTTGAAATTATGGTTTTTTTCTACGAAAGACACGTGAATGCAATTCCCAGTGAGGGGCACGAAGCTCTGCCCAAGAGCAGAAGGGGTAGGGAGAGGGAAAGGGAGAAGAGAAGGAAGGGAAGGGAAAAGGAGAGGGAAGGGGAGAGGGGGGGAGGAGGGAGGGAGAAGAAGGAGGAGAAGGGATTTCTATTTCAGAAGACATTCATAGAAAGAGGGTGGCAAATTCTGTGACCGTCTTTAAAGGAAGTGTCCTGGGACGTAGAGAGAAAGAAAGAAGCCCAAAGAAGGAAAATAAAGGGCTATGATTTCCTTGTCCTGTTGCTTTGTCTCTGGCTCCCTCTGCCTCTGGAAGAGTAGCCACAGGACACAAAGATGCCCAGCTGGTCACTGCACGCCCAAGTTCAGTTTAGCTGGTGCTTCTCTCCTGTTTAGCCTGACTGCTTTCTCTGAAGGGGAGGACTCATAGCCCGACAGCCTTTTAGTTTAACCTGAAGAGTGTGTGCCGCCTCTCTCTGCCCACCCCAAGAACTCGCTGGAGGTGGAGGAGAGGGGAGAAAGAGGAGGACTTGAAAGTGCCTGAGGAGCTCCCGATGCTAAGAGGAGACAAACATTCCTGTGGACGACGCAGAAAGGACAAAGCTGACTGATTTATTGCTGTTTTCCGTATTTTTTTTTTTATCTCCCTGTCCTTTGGCGCACACCAGTGTTTGGAGATCTTTGAAAACACAAACCAAAACACCAGCCCCGAAGCCCCAACCCCTTGGCTAGCTCTTATGGGAATGAAACACTCCTCCCGCTGCCTGCTCCTAAGGAGGAAAATGGCGGAGAACGCTGCCGACAGCACCGAGGTGAGTAAGGATGCGAGCCGGGGCCGGCGCCGCGCCCCCCCAGCCCCGAGCCCTGATCCCTGAGCAGCAGGAAGTGCAGAACAACTTTCCCGGCCCCTCCGGCCAGCTCCTGCCTGCCGTGCTGCTGTGGTTTCCTGCATTCGCCCCCCCTCTCC
>NW_005054690.1:123923-147776 GCF_000277835.1 Geospiza fortis | reverse complement strand
GCCGGGAGGGTACCCTGCGAGGTCTCAGGTTTTCTGCAAGAAATCCACCCCATCCCCGCCGCTCCCCCACCCGTTACCTTCTGCTTCCTCAACATTGGGGTTGAGCAGCCCCTGTTTACTTGTCTGGGGCTGTCTTGACCTCACTGAGACTTCTCAGGGCATACAGCAGTGTGCGAAGTCTCAGGTCTGGAAAAGCAGAAGGATGCAGGATGCAGTCCCAGCATCTCTGCGAGCATGTGAGAAGGAGACAGGCGAAAGTGCGAGCGTGTGCCAAACTCGCTGTTTCTATTAATAGACTGTGCCTAGCACTCTGACTGAACACTTAACACATGCTTTAGCAAGATGCAGCACAGCCATGTACAGACCCCATGGACACTGCAGCCCAAACAACTTTACAGCTTTGCCCTTGCAGGGGCAGCACTGAACCTTCTCCCCAGTTACCCCACAGAGGGAATAAAGAGCAAAACCTACTGTGAACACATGACTGTTCCATTCTTTATTATTTCCACATCTCTGCCTAATGCCTCCTTCTTTCAGTTAGTCCTCCCAGTAGGTGTCCTGCTCGCTCATGAATTCCATCCACATTTCTCTTCACAATAGTGTTCTCTCTGCTTGACCTTCATAAATGTGCCTCCTTTGCCATGCCAGGTGAAGAGCCAAATTTTCTTAAATGAATATGATGTAAGCACTAAATCAAAGAACATGCCTGCTACTGCACTACAACCCCATAGAGTACTGCTTGCAGAGAGGCATCTATAAATAGCAAGAAGTCTGGCTGCACATCTGTAAACTGTCGTAGTCCTGACAGCACATATTGCATTTTAGGTCCCAGGATCCCAGGACAGGATTGCAACAAGAAACATACAAGCACAGACAGTTCCTTTCAAAGCCATTTTTGTCAATGGAAATTGTTTTTAGACAGGGAAAATAGGTGAAAAGAGCTTTTTAAAGATTCGTCTTCTATTTCATTCACTCTTAGCACATTTTTATTGTTTAATCAATTTTTCCTGCTTGTGCAATGCTGCACACCCTGCAATGTCATTTTATGGAGAAAGATTTTTTTAAAATAAAAACAGATTCATTCCAATGCTGCATACAGGTTAGGAGAATATTAAAATGCTGTGCTTCATCTCCTCAGAGTATCCATCAGTGACAGACTTGTGAAATGAGAGTGAAAATATTGCAGATTAGGCATATCCTGCTCCACTTCTACCTTCAGAAAATCAGAAGGGATACATTTGTAACCCCTGCCGAGATATTTTTTATTTTATTAATGTTCATATTTCTGATATGGTCTGAGAGAAGTTGTCTGTCTGCATATGTGCAGAGGTAGAAGTGCACCAAGCAAAATATGCCAAGACCTGTGAAGCTCTTTTACTCGTCAAGCATCTATATTTAGCAAAGCCATATGATACCAGTTTGACCTTCAAACCTGTATTTCTCTAACTTTCTCCTGAAGTTAACAAATATGTGTGACAGAAGGAATACAGGACAAAATATCTCACTTTTGGGCTTAACACAGTGTCACAGAAAATCAGGAATAGGTATAAATTTGCTTCATTTGAAACAAATGGGGTACCAGTAATACTCATTATTTGATATTAAATTTCTGAAGAATTTTGATGTCACAGTCATATAGGCATGATATAAACAAAACCAGCAGTAATGACAGATGAAGAATTAAAACATTTAATGACTTGTCAGAATGCCCTACTACCAAATTATTCCAACAACCTTCTGGTTCTCACTTAGATGGATTTGACCCAATTTACTTGTGTTACAGCTTCATAGTATGTTTTTCATGTTTCAGGCTTGTTTTTTTTTTAATCTACCACAACTGAGAGCATTTATCCAAAGTTTTGTTCAAATATGGCAAGTATACTCTTTCAGTTGTAGAGCAGTTTAAAACAATCCATTAAGTCAAGGAACATGGATACTACATGAAAAACTTTTTATTGCCTTGACTACCCTCTGTTGCCCATGCTACCTCTTCACCTTAAAGAGCTTAAAGAAATGATGAGAACAGGCACAGACAAGGGAAAAACAAAGCTACAGTAAGACAGCACTCACTGTTTCCTCAAGCAAAAATACAGAATAGAAAAGCAATTGCTCACTAGCATTACTTTCCAGACAAGGAAGACACCTTGTGTTACCAGGAAATTTAGAGGAGTGCGCTCCCATGGTTCCAGCTGTACAGACATTTACATCACTAGTATCCCCACAGCCTTAGATCTTGATACAAAACATAGTCAAGTGACTCCAAGTGTTGCCACAGGTGCTGTTGGGCCTTGGATCAGAATATCAGAACCATCAAAATGGTTTTGCAGTTTATTTCACTGATAACAGCCTGATATCAGTCTATCTGCCAGAGTTTACGTAGGACCAGTGGTTTGTTGCATGTGTTTATAGTACCCTGAGAATACACAGGGTTTTATACAAAAATAAAAGTCAAGGGGGCAAAAAACCCTAAGATTTTTCTATGTAGACCCTCACTAAACGCCACAGGGTTTCACTAGTAGGAAACTTGCCAGAATGGTTTCAGATCCATGTCTGCAGCACACAAGGAAAAAAGATGCCAAAAATCTTTATTGCCCATGGCCATCACATGAATATTAAGAGATGTTCCACCGGAACAAAAGCTTGAGAATCTCTCCTCAAGATACAAGAATGAACCTCTGTATCTTTAGTCATGAAAGGAGGCTTGTCTAAATAAAACAGGACTGTTTGCATAAATAACAGATGCAGAATTGCATCTTCTCTGCAAATAATTAAAGACACTCTGACAGAAAGCAAAGTAAAAGAGAAACTGTTCTTTGTAGAACATACGCACAAAGGTTCTGCAAAATTCATGGTGCTGACCTGCTGTAGATTTTGGGTTCTGGGTTCTTTAAATTTTAAATGTATTATTTGAAATCTTAATCAATAGTAGGCCTGATATCAGTGATGGAGAAAAAAATCTGAAAGTGTGATTTCACAAGAAGTGTGCCTGACTGTAACTTGTGAACCTGTGCCAGGTGAAGGGAACACAACCATAAAATCATAGAATAATTTGAGTTGGAAGGAAAATTTAAGATCATCTACTCCCCTACCTTGCCATGGGGAGGATATCTTCAACTTGACCAGATTGCTCAGAGCCCCATCCAACCTGACATTGAATGTTTTCGTGGATGGGGTGTTAATCACCTCTCTGGGCAACCTGCGCCAGTGTTTCACCATCCTTGTTGTAAAAAATTTCTTCCTTATGTCTTGTCTATATATAAATCTAGTCTAAATCGACCCTCTTTTAGTTTAAAACCATTATCCTTGTCCTGGCACAACAGGTCCTGCTACAAAGTTTGTCCCCATCTTTCTCATAGGCCCCCTTTAAGAACCGAGAATGTGCAATAACCACAAAGTGCTGCAATAGCACAAAGTGCCAGGGCTTATGTGCACATCCAAAAGATATCTACCTGTGACAGGCTAGTTTCTGACTGAAACAACACTAGAACTTGAAACTGATCTGGTTTTGTACAATCTAGTTGCTCAGTAACTTTATAAAAAGTTATTCTTGTGCTGAAGACTTCACAGTCTATAGAGAGAAAAGATTTTTGTCTCATTGCTAAGAATAGAGAGATCAGTTAATTTATTTATGGTAGCATAATGGAGTCCTCCCAGAATGACCTATTATGCAAACCTTGGGCTTTGGTTAGATTTGGGGTAACATGCCTAATAGACGTTCTTCCCTAAACAGATGAATAAAGTGGATTCAGGATTATGTGATCTGGGTCAGCAAAGGTTACTGACTGTTCTGTTGTCAGAAGTGGGGAGGTTAAAGTGTTCTATCTGCATGAAATCCAGTCATACCACTACTGAGGGGGAAAAAAAGATATTATAGAATCTATTGAAACCATGAGCTTCTATTTGTGATTTATGAGTAGGAAGAGGGATTTCTCCTTAATAAGCTACCAAAGCAGAAATCAACAGAAGCAGAGCAGAATGTGTGTAACAGAGAAAATTGGACTGAATTTATTCTCTAAACCAAAGTTTTGCTCCTCATTATTGTGCTGCGTGATCTTGCAGATAGAATTAATTCTCTCTAAGCTTTTCCATTCATTCGAGTGGAGTGTATGGTTCATTAGTGAGAGGTCTTGTAGAAATTTCTTATTTGGTGTTATTAAATTGCTTAGAACAGCATATATGAATGAACACTAATGGGTGGGTGAGGTTTACCCAAGAGAGAAATGGCACTGCTGTATGGTGCACATCTTGTACTAACAGAAGTCACAAGAGGTCTGGACTTAGTGTCCCAGAGCCAGCTGAGGAGGCAGTTAGTAACACAAATTTCAACCTTACTGGGTGCCCACATGCCTGTGTCACTTAACTTTGAACAGGAAAGGTTGTGGGTGTGTGCAAGTGGTGTAGGTGAGCTACAGAGGCCAGACCACTGGCTCATGATCCAGATGTGTTGTGCTGCTGACAAGGCAGCCAGAAAGCTGACCCAGGATGTCAGGGCTTCACTGAGGGTGTAGCCAAATTCCCAAGGGCTATAGAGGCAGCTCTGAGTTAAAGCAGGGCATATTCCACCTCCAACACATTTTGATCCTTTACAATGCTCCTACAAGAACTGAGTTGCCCATGCTATTAGAACTAGTAAAAGGTACTAGTACAAGGTAGTTCTAGCATAGTCATAGGGGCTTTTTTTTGGTTTCTAGCCAATTCTAGAGTGGGGGAGCAGAAATATGGCTCTGAGCCACCTTCTACAACTTCAGCTGTACAGAACATTAATTTAGCTCAGCTGAAGATAGAGCTAAATGCATTGCACTCCTTTCTCAAATTTAATACTAAAAGTTCAAGGTATTGATCATGATATTTTGGCCCCATTGAAGAAATAGATTTTAGTTGGCATTAATAATAGAGATAGGATGAAGAAACACATGCTTAAGTAAAGAGTAACAGCAATCACTCAAAGCAGAGTTTCAAGATAAAAATATCTTATCATGGTTCATCCCCTCCCAGCATAGGATTGTTTTAGGGAGTAACACTTTAGTGTCAAGAAGACTGGGATTTTTAGAAAGGGTCTGGTTCATATTGGTGACATCATGGGCCAAATCCCATTGTGTCCTTGTGCCAATGCTAAAAGAGGACTTCCATACTAGTAAGCAGGCTTTAGTGACACTTTTTTTTCAATCTCAGTTTGTGAAAAGCACAAAATTCTTCACAGAAGAGCACAAGATATTCTGTAGATGATAGATTTTGTAATTGTTCTACATCCATACAAAAAGTGAGCTTAGCAAGAGTGATTCACATGCCTTCCAGAGCTCCATCCTGATTGTGAAAGATGAAGGCTTGTGCCTTTACTGGTAAAGGCAGAGCAGAGAAATACTTAAAGGTAAAAAAGTATTGAACCTATTCTTTTCATAAGATTTTGTCTCAGCCTTTCTGAGTTTGCGACAAAGTTCAGTGCCTGGACAGGTGAGATAATGAACAGCTGAAGCAGGCAAATAATGAAATTTGTTGCTCCTACCTCTGATTCCACAGAGAATTCTGTGTACCTGCTGCCCTGATCACGAGCTTTGATTCTGTCTTTATTTTGATCTAGAAATTTTGGTTAAAATGGGTCTTTTCCATATTTTTCTTTTTTTCTTTGGGAGTAATCTCTAATTAACAGAAGCAAAAATCGCTCATCTCAAGGAAGCAAAGAGGAGATTACCCAATAAGTGGCTGAGTTGATGACCACAATGGTGTCTTCCCCATGCCAGAATGGAGCAATTGTTGATTAATCACAGCCTACCTGGATCCTTCCTGTGTCCTTGAACAGGTCCTGGCTGGTTTCATGAAGTCCTTTGGCATGTTATTTCTTTCAGGGTCTTGCATGGGAGCTGAGTCACTTCACAGTGACAGTGAGAGGATGGGCACTATTTAATTCTTACTATTTCACTTTTAAGCTGAGATTAAACTTGTGGAGGGGCAGGTGCTGATCTCTTCACTCTTGTGATCAGTGACAGGACTTGAAGGAACAGCATGAAGCTGAGTCAGGAAAGGCTTAGGCTGGATATCAGGAAAGGTTTTCTACCCAAAAGGTGGTTGGGCACTGGAACAGCTCTCCAGGGAAGTGGTCACACCACCGAGCCTGACAGAGTTCAAGAAGTGTTTGGACAACACTCCCGGGCACACGGTGTGATTTTTAGGGACGTCCTGTGCAGGGCCAGGAGCTGAACTCGATGACCTGATGGGTCTCTTCCAACTCAACTTATTCTGTAATGCTATGACTCTACAATTCTGTGATTGATTCTATGATTTAAGAGGTACAGTAAGGTCAAGGATGATAGCTTTACATGTATCTTATGTGCTAGATTTGCTAAGTCCCAGTTCTGAAAAATAAAGAACACCAAAATTTTAAAAGGCATGTAAAATGCTGTCTTTTCCATGATCTACATAATTGCAAAAATGGAAACTCACTTTAAAAATCTGGAACAGAAAATCTATTTATCTTCATTTTATTGCATCAACAATTCAGAGATTTAAAAACCAGAATTGGAAATAAGGCAGATTCATTTTCAAAAGCACTCACTGCCAAGTTCACTTTTCTGAAAATTCTGTTAAGTGCAGAAATTAAAGATAACTTTGTATTTTGAGTGTGAAATGCTAGGTGATCATAAATAAAATCTCAATGTTTTTGTTTCCAAAATGAACAGAATATTTTAGTAATAAAATATTTGAAAGGATATTAAGGAGAGAAAAAAATTGTTTATCTGAAATTTTTGACAGAGAAACAATAAAGAAGGTGAAGAGAATACCATTCTCCCTTAGTTAAAATATCCTGTCCTGCTTTTGGAAGTTTGTGAGTATTAAGGACTGTACCTGGGTCCTTTCCTCACAGAGTGAATTCTTGTTTAAAAGAGGCATTACCGCTTTTTCTAACCGTTGCTCACAAAAAAAAAAAGAGTTCCTTAAGCTCTTAAGCTTTTCCTTTTTGTTTTTGAGGAGTGGGAACCCACCTTGGAAGAAAGGCATGGAGGTGGATATTTTCTAAGACATTGTTTCATACCACTGTCCTCCTCAGCTTTTCCTGGTGCCAAACTCTTCACCATAGTGCAGCTGGCAAGCTTCCCATTCAGCATTCTGTTTGGTCTAGAGCACACACTTCAGTTCCTAGTGTTCTCCTTGTCCTGTCCCAAGGTACCAAGCATATTTGAGACATTCTGCCACAGTTCCTCCCCAGTCCCACTTTTTAGAAGAAAAAGTAGCACTCCGTCTCTTGTGTCAGTATGATGAAAGTCAACATCTACTGGCTGGGAAGCAGTAGTGGGTTGTAATAGTGCAAGAAGTAGTGTTGAAGTGTTCCCTCAGTGGTCACAAAGCACACTTGGGGTCATGTGTGGCCTCCCAGTTCTCCTGTCCTGCTTGTCCTTTTTTGGCCAGACAGCTTATGCTTCATTGCTTCCAATGGGACCAGGAAGGCTCAGACCTGGTCTCAGAGACCAGAATAATATGTGACCTAGACAGGGCCTTCCAAGAACAGTCCAGCAGTTCAAACTTATTTCTGCTTTGGACCTTAATTTCTCATTTAGATAGGAAGAGAGGAGATGTTGCCATCTGTTTCAGTTTTCGGTTGTGTCCATGTGCTGTTCATCAATCTATTGTGAAATTTGACCCCAGCTTGGGAGAAAGACCAGCTACTGATATTCTTTTCCTTAGTCACGAACAGCAAAGTAATTTATCTTTCCTGTAACTCATTCTGAACTACTGCTATTGAAGGACCAAAAATCTCATGATTGTGCCTGATAGTAGACATTAACTTGTCTGAAGTACAGGATTTGTACTTTTTTATTTTACTCTAATATGATTTACACTAGGATATATCAGGAGTAACACCTCTGAGTCCTATATAAATAGGGATCCCAGTGATGTGGCAGAAACAAACATGTTGATTTGGACAAACTTCTGCAGACCATCTCATGCAACCTCACAGCCAGGGTAGAACAGTCAGCAGCATGAGATCACGTTGGCCATTGCTGTCTCAGGCCAAGTCTTAAAAATCTCCAAGCACAGAGATTCCTCTGCCTCTCTGGGTAACTTCTTCCAGGGCTGCACCCTCAGCAGACCTCTCAGAGGACAAGTTTTTCTTGTTCTCCTATCTGAACCTCAATAATTGCAGCTTGTGACATTTTCACCTCATTATCTCATCTGCCGCTATTTAGAAGAGTTCTCTTCCATATTCTTTGTAACTATCTTTCAAGTACTTGCAGGCTGCTGTTAGATTGTCCCTTCGTCTCCTCTTCCACAAATCAAGTTCAGCGCATGGTAATCTCTTCTTACAGGTCGTCTTCTCAAGCCTATGACCATTGCATTGTATAGTGTCTTGTTTACCTCTTTTTAACTAAAGGCTGTGCAGAAATTGTTATGAGAATGGAAAGGAAGAATATTTTCCTAAATGAAAGAACTTAGTAGAAGACAAACTGATTAATGCACATGGCCAAGTAGTGCCAGCAAAGTGTATTTTGCAGAAATCCCCTGTGACAGAGCCCAGCTGCATATCTGGCATGTTTTACTTCAGTATTTTGGGTCAGTAATTTCATATTTTCCCAAGAAAGAGAGGTCAAATGTAAAAAGTAGCTCTGCTTCTTACCCACAGTTTGTATCTTGTCTAAGTGTGGAACAGCTGTTTCAGGAGGAAATAAAATGAGATAGAGTTACCCACATCACAATATAGTTGTCTCCTTAGGAAGCACAATGTTTTAAACCTAATTAAGATTAGCCAAATTTAGTAGGAGCAGGGGGTGTTCCACATTTGCTAGGGATGCTTGCCTGTTGTTGAGCCTTAAAAAAGGGTAAGGGCGATCATTACTCTTTCAGTTTCATTTGCTTTGGTAAAACCCAGTAAACCCTCTGTGAGCCTGAAGCAGACCAAGGATGCAAAATAGAAAAACTGAGATATGAAACACTTATTGGACAAAGAAGACAAAGAAAGGGAACAGATTTTAGTGTGCAAGAAAGTATGTTGCAGACTGAAATTTCAGCTAAATCCTTTTCAGCTCTGTGTAAATTTGCTGATCTCTTAGATTCTTTGGATTAGAAAAGACAAATGCAAAGTTACCCTAAATTAAAAACCCTGTTCTGGAAAATATTGTATTTATGTAGTACTATATTTAGCCATGTAACGGAATGCTTTGCAAATTTACTGGAGGTCAAACTATATAATGAAATTATTTTGTGGTGTTGGAAAAGGCAAGGGAGACAAAAGGCAGTCAGGAAAGTGGGTGGGCAGGTGGATGGAGGTAAAAAAGAAGGGAGGGTGAAAAGAGAAGGGAAGGGAAGGTAGGAAGGAAGGAAGGAAGGAAGGAAGGAAGGAAGGAAGGAAGGAAGGAAGGAAGGAAGGGGCGGAAGGAAGTGGCGGAAGGAAGTGGCGGAAGGAAGTGGCGGAAGGAAGGAAGGAAGGAAGGAAGGAAGGAAGGAAGGAAGGAAGGAAGGAAGGAAGGAAGGAAGGAAGGAAGGGAGGGAGGGATGGGGAAATAGAGTCAAAATACAGAGAAACAGAAGAACAGTAGAAATACTTCCATTCATTATCAAAAAGTCACAGAATCACTCTGTGGCTCCTTGAAGACTGTTCTTATCAATAAAGGCCAAGGTGAAGAAAGCACTGAGTACCTTGGCCTTTTCCTCATCCATTGTCCCCAGGGCCCCTGCTCCATTTAGCCTCAGGCCCACATTTTCCTTAGTCCCCCTTTTGGTGCCTGTGTACTTGCAGATCGTTATTCCATTGTCACGTTTAACAAATGTCAGGAATCAAGGAGCTGTAGGCAGAGGTAGCAGGAGGCCTTCAGAGGAGTGAATCAATTTACCCTTTTACAGCCTGTCAATAAGGAAATAGCAGGGGGGGGTTGCCATAGCCTGTAAGGTCTAACGTGAATCTCAATTTCTTTGTCAAAGTGAATAAGCCCAAAATTCACTGCTCTTTGACAAATTAGTCTGTTATGAAATAAGAAGAGACAGTATGTAGTTCTAGGCCTGTGATTCACCCCCACCAACCACAAAAAAAGAAAGAACAAAACAGAAAAAAACAAGACTCTTTTAAATTAGTTATCAAAGTATGCATTTTAAAGCTTCCTTGAAATTCTCCATTAAAATTTGCCTTTATCAGCATTGTCTCACTAATTATTAAATCAATTGGTAATCTCACAAATAAGGGATTTACAATACTGTGAGAGAGACTCTGCCAGTGGAAACTTGTCACCAACTCTTACACCTTTGCACACACACCTGAGACCCATCCCAATCTCCACTCCATCGAGTAGAACCAGGACAAAGTGCAATATTCCTCACTCGCCTCCATGCCAGGATTCTAAGCAGCAGCTCAGCTCCAGCTCACCTCATCTCACCTCACAGGCACATTGTCATCGCTGAACTTAACATATTACTGTACAGATCATTTCCTAGCTCGCTGTTCAACTACATTACCCTGCTATTAATATCTAAATTGCTGAATCTTTATATTCTATTAAATCCAAAAGCTGATTGCACTTTCCGGGGCTGTTCAAAGCATGTGTCCTGCTACCTATCTGAATTTCTTATTCAGCACCAAGAGATTAATTCAAGCCTCCAGTGCCAAACTCCATCTCACACTTCTTAGATTTTTCAAACATACTTTAATGACTAATAATACTATCACCATGACAGTGTGTATACTGCTTAATGAAGTATATTTTGCCTAACAAAATTGTAAAACTAGGCCAATGGGTTTATATTTCTGTTTTCTCTGTATTTGACATTCAGTTTCTGTCCTGCTTTTCTAAGAGACATTTTTCATCAGATAAAATTAATGGAAGGCAAAGATGTATAAGGATTTTAAATAAAGAAGGTGCTTGCACTTATTATTGTGGGATTTTCATGAAAATGTGAAACTATCCTCATAGCCTCAATACCACTATTTTATTGATGAAAAAATCTCTATGCCATCTTTCTCTTTTTCAGTCTGTTCCTTTCTCAACAGAAAAACAATAAGCTTCTCAGTGCTCATAAAATATCTCTTTGTTGCTGTGTAAAAGGGAAGGCAAAAGTATTTATGTTTGCAAGACTTATCTCCACCTGATAAAACTGAGTATTCTAACCATGCCTACTAGAAAACAAAAGTATTCTCAGCTCAAGATAGGTTTACCCTCAGGTAAATCCATCAGTTTCAGCAGAATTATTTTTGATTTATATAGATTCAAAACCAGCTCACGTCTATATATAAAATTATATTTAAAAGGATGAATCACTGGTGGTTTTGCTCAAGAATAGAATTTTCATCATTCTATTTCACAATTGTATAAAAATGTTAAGAGCATACTTTTTTGTATTGCTTTCTTAACCATATTTAAAAGATGGGTGTAAGATACCAAAAGCTTATTTGATCATTAACACAAAGCTACAAAAGCCTGATTTATATCAACACCATTATCAATTGCTGCTTTTGAAATGCACAGTGTAGATACCTTTTTAACAGGTGTGTTTCAGAACCCACTGTAGTTAACATAAATCACTGAAGATCTCTGAACATTTCAATGAATGTTTGATTAATAATGCAAGAAATGCTGAACACACTGGTTTGCTCATGTGTGTCAGTAGCACTCAGCATGATTATTCATTGTAGAATCAAATCCATACCAGCAGGGTATTTAAAAACACTCCTCATCTACCTTGTATAATATGCAGCAAGAGTAATTCTGCTGAAACTAGAGGTTTTACCTTTGTTCTGCACGTTAGATACGTATCCATTTTCTTAAATGACTGCTGAAAACACATTGAAGTCAATTATGGCATTTGCAGCTCTCCTGGGAAAAAATGTGTTACCAAGCCTGGAATTGACAAGTTTTTAATCTCAGTCTCTTCCAATGAAATTTCTCGCACTGTGTAAACTAACACCAAATAACACTTAATGGCCAAATATCAGCGAGTGTAGTTCATTAGGCTAAATTTACAGGGTGGTTAGGAGCATATATGTTGTCCTTGCTATAAATGGGGACTCATCTCACAAATACACAGCACTGCCTTTGTAGTCTGCAGAAAGATTAGTATTTCTTTGTCCATTCCTAAGCAGACTGGCATGGTTTAACCCCAGTTGGCAACTAAGTACCACACAGCTGCTCCTTCACTCCTTTTCTTCCCCAGGAAGATGGGGAGGAGAATCAGGAGAAGAAAAAAGGAAGCAAAACTCATGAGCTAAGAAGAATTTAATAATTGAAAGAATGTAAAATACAATAATAACAACAGTGCTATTAATACTGCTGCTGCTACTACTACTACTACTAATAATAATAATAACTTTAATAAAATGGAGAGGGAGAGACAAACAAGTGATACACAATGTAGTTTCTCACCACAGACTGCTGCCCAGCCCATCCCTGAGCAGCAGTCAGTGGCTCCCAGCCATCTCAGCCCAGTCTGTGCACTGAGCTGGTGTTCAGCGGAATATCCCTTCAGCCAGCTGGGGTCAGCTGTCCTGGCTGTGCTTCCTCCCAGATTCTTTTGCACCTGCTCACTGACAGGGCATGAGACACTGAAAAGTCCTTGCCTTAGAGCAAGCAACAACCAAAACATCAGTATGGTTCTCACGCTAAATCCAAAACACAGCACTGTGCCAGCTACTAAGAAAATGTACTCTGTCCCAGCTGAAACCAGGAGGAAGACTTACAAGTAGCTTTCCTTTACATGGGCATTTTAAACCTCAGATTTAATTAGCTGCTTTAATATGGTTATGAAAGAACATCACCATTAAAAATCCATTGATACCCAGTGTAGTTCCAAAATCTGACAATTAATGAACTGCCATAAGATATTCAGTCACACAACAGTTTCTTCTCTAACACTATTCCAAACCAAGAAAATTACTCCACTCCCCGTCTTATAACTAAAATGCAAATGTGATACATAACCCTACTTCTGAGTGAGCGGGACTATGCTACTTCATAATTCAATAACTGCCTTGACATTGTGATCATTTGTCATTTCAGCCATGCAGTTCCTTAAAGACACATTAAGATGCTTGCTTACAAAATTCCTTAGCAGGTATATGTGTGTGCATACATATACTTGCAATGTTTTGTATTTACATAAAATCCAAACTGGATATTGTGTCATGACTTCCATTTCTTTGTGCACCTGTGTTAGTCTTACTAAAACTGTGTCAAAGACACAACTATGCCTGTATGGGCTCAAACACTGTAAAGTGATAAAATCCTGGTTAAAGTTTCATACCACATCCAGTGTTGGTATATATACGTATACATATACATTTATATGTTGACAGAGAAACTCTGTGTTTAAAAAAGCAGTTTTATGGAAAATCCTAGCTTTTTGTTTCTTTACATCCTTGTATTCACTATGTTCCTCTGTATGGGTGTTGTGACAAAATTCCGTTTAGATGTGGAGAATCACGGGAAGGTGAACCCTTCCATTTCAAGTTCCAAACCAACTTCGTATTTTAGATATAGTACCACCTGAGCTGAAGTAAGCTTAAATTCAACTAACTCGGTGAGCTGTTAGTAATACAAGCCCCCAGTGTAGAAAGGGAGCATTTAAATATTTTTGTCACTTTGAGTTTAGATCACTTACGAGCATTCACACCTTTGATTCAGCAATTAAATGTAGTTGGTCCTGTTTTCTTAAATTCTGTAACACCTACACATCTCATAGCTCATAGAGATGCCCGCCTGGATCCTGGGCTCCCTTGCCTGCCCCACAGGGTCTCCCAGTGCCAGCTGTGCCCCCTGACAGGATCAGAAGCAATGGGTGCAAACTGAAACACCAGAGGTTCCATCTTCAAATCAGGAAATATTGTTTTACTGCAAGGATGACTGAGCACTGGCACAGATTGCCCAGGTTGATTGTGGAGCCTCTTTACTTGGAGATAATCAAAAGCCATCTGGATACACATAGGCAGCGGGCCTGAGGTGGTACTGCTTGAACACAGGGGCTGGACCAGACAACCTCCAGAGGTCCCTTCCAACCTCAGCTGCTCTGTGGTTCTGTGAAATCAAACAAAACATACAGATAAATTTGGAAATCTAAGTGGTTTATATGTCTATTTCACACATCACATTTGTCTTCTTTGCTGATATTTTAAAATCTGGTAAATTTAGGAATCTATAACAAAGGAGCACAGTCTCTGTTTTTTCTTAAACATTCAGTCCTGTGAAATGCTGAGTATGTTCATATCTCTATTCACTATGGGTTTTTTTACATTTGATGAACTGAGGTCTCAATAAAATGAAAAGGACCAATGATTTATTGAAGTCACTGGATTGTACAGACTGTACAGAACAAAGGAAGTCAAGTCAATTAACTTAATGTGCTAGGCAACAATTCTATGTTTAGCTTTTTTCACTTTGCATTGGTTTTAGTTTTTTGACTGCTGGATATGATTTTGCTATCTTTGACATCAACTTAAAATCAAAATTCTTCTTAATAATCCGGTTTTAGTGTGAAATCCTAGGTTGAATAAAGATAGTATTATTTATTTGGGATTTCCCAAGGAGTTAGGGGAGATGCTGTTGCCAGTTCCCATCATTCTTCCTTTATCTTTTAACCATTCAGATCTTTCTCCATGGTATTGTCTTCCAAAGAAACATTATTGTTTGAGGGATACAATCTATGTGTCTTGCTGCTGGTGGCAGAACCTTGCGTTCTGCTGACTTACCACATGCTTCAGAGTTCTGCTGAAAATCACTGTGTTGTCAGTAAAAGGAGAAAAATAAAACCTGCTGCATTTATGTGGTGCAGAATGATTTTATCTCCAGAGATTTGGTGGCTCAAAAAACACCCCCCCAAAAAAACCACCAAAAAACAAAACAAAACCAACCAAACAAAAAAAAAAACCCAAAAAAAAAGTCACCCCAAATATTTTTACAATCCTTTTTTAGGAGATCTTGATGACAGGAATTTGTTTCCCAGGGTATTTTAAGAAATATGTGCAACTCATTGGATAGAGTCCTAATGTTCTCTATCATTGAATCAAGAAATCTTTATTATTTTCTGTTGTTACTATTTTACTTTGAATGGATCAGCTAGGATCTGGAATCTGCTCACATAAATTCAGATGCTTTAACAAAGCATCTGAGCTGCTGGCCTGCTGGTCCTGCCTAGGCAGCAGAGACAAACACCTCTGAATGGCTACTCTGCCCATCTCAAACCATACTTTAAAGAAACCCTTTTTCTTTCTATTGATCCTAGACAGGGCCTAGAGCAATTTGGTGGCTAAACTCCAGTTATATTAACAGACCAAACACGGTGGCTTTTGATTTGTATGGCAGTACTGAGAGCATACTCCCCTGATTTATATATCTATGAAAAATCTTATTTTTGTCTGTTTTTTACATTTTCAAAATTTTCTCCTTGTCAGAAAGCTCTCCCTCCCCATTAATTCTGAATGTGCAGCCAGTTCAGAAGTGAGAGCTGATGCTTCTTCTCCTCCTCTATCCCACTCAACTGTCAGTCATTCCATGAACAGAAGAAATATTTAAAGAAACAGGATCCCATGAAGCTTGATATGTTCCAAAAAAAAAAAAAAAAAAAGCACTCCATGTCAATAAAACCTTGAGTCACCTTGAATTGAAACACTATTTTTACTTCTGTTATTTCTCTGTTCTTTTTCTTCCAGTGTCTGAGATCAAGTTAATGTTCAAATAAGCAGCAAGTGAAACTTTCAGTCTTCTCCTTTAACTCCAAGTTATCTTCAGCAATTTGCAGCTTTTTAATTTTTTTTTTTTAATTTCAGAGGTTTGTAGGGCAGTACAACAGCACATCAAAAGGCAAGAAAATCAGAAGGTCTGTTCTGCCATCAGAACACAAATAGGGTTGGTGCATTTTGCATTGCTGTACATCATGCTGTGCCCATGCTGTGGCTAAAGAACAATAATGCCAACCTTATATGTGGAAAGGTGATAAGACTGGCTAAAAAAAGACACTGAATCTGCGTCAATGTGTTACTTTTATAGGCCTTTCTGTTCCCAGAAACTTTTACTCAGTCTTTTCAAGGTTTCTTCACAACTGTGAATAGTAAAAACCTTTCTGAGATCCACTCTCTGAGCTTTCCAGGTTAAGAAAAGTCACATGAATCAGTGGAATTCACGGGTCAGAAGCACTTTAATCAGAAAACATCAGTCTTCACACTCATCCAGCTATTTACACAGCATCAACAGAAGACTAATTTGAACAGAAGCCCAGTTATCCAGATCTTGCTGCTGTCAGTTACATTTTCTGCTCTTGTTGTTGCTAGTAATTTCCTTTTTGCTCTACAGCTTTCCTGAGTGGAGCCACTTCTCCAGTCTGTAGTGATTCTACACCAATCATTTCCATTGCTTCTCAATTACTGCCTGAGCAGAGGGAAGGATGAGCCACTCATGCATGCACAAGGACGTCTCGTTACCCAGCTGCTCCTGTGGAGGCTCTTGGCAGAGCCAGATCTTTTCACACAACAAGAAACAATCAGAGCCCAGGAAGGATGTCAACAGAAAAGCGTGGAAGGGCCTGTGGCCACTGCAGAAAGGGGGGAGCAGGATGCAGACTGTCCTTGCACGCCTGAGACGTGCAGGAAGGAAGGACCCAGCTCCAGCTGACCCCATGCCGTGCAAGCAGCGTTTGCTTGTTGCAAAAGAGGCACTGTCAGGGCAGCCACAGGTTGTGTTTTGTGGACAAAGCATTGTGCTTTGTGACCATAAGTCAGACAAGGATTTCCATTCTGTCTTAGCCAAGCGTGTACCCACTCTCATCTCAAAATAACATATGCTGCCTTATGAATCAGCATCAAGAGAAGTGCTGAGGCACAAGGGGAAAGTGCTGCCAATCCCTTATGAGAATGGCAGCAACAAGAAAAGCAAGGCAAATTACAGCAGCAAAAGCCAGGGTGGAGACAGCCCCTTGGTGTATAGAAATTGAGGTGGCTCAGGGTAGGTTGTTTGTTATATTTTAACTGACCTGAAACCTGTCAGTATAAAATTCATACATTCTCACTCCTGGAGGGAGAAGAGAAGATGCACTCTTCACTGTAAATCTCCAGGGGAACTGTCTTCTCTGACTTTAGGTGCCCAAGAGAGAACCGAGTCAGAATTTTCCTCCTTTCATAGACTTAACCATGTTTGTGAGGCCAAAAAGCTACTGACTGAGTTTTAGCAGCTGGGGATCCTGAGCACAGGCTAAAATGGCTTTCTGCCAGATTTCTACCTAGTGATTTAACTACAGTTGGACCTATTACATCTGATTTAAAAAAAAAAAAAACAAAACCTTTGAATATCATCACAGGAGTTGTATTCTAATGACTACAAACGAAAACAGTAATTGCTAAGAGGCATCACAGTGCAATATGCTTTTGATCAGTTTCTTCTAGAAATTCCTGCATGGAAGATGCAATGTGAAATATCAAATGTCTTATTAATGTCTCTTTTGAAAACAGTTGACATTACATGGGATTTCTGACTTAGCAGGGAGGGAACAAAATACACTGAAAATGGAATATAAACAAAAGTTTGACTTATAAAAATATAAGAATTGTAGTTAAATCATAATACAAATGTGTTTTTTGAGGATAATGTAAGTTGAAGGCAGCTCAACTCCATTGCTCTCACTGAAATTATTCTATTAGTTTTTCAACTTTTACACTTTATGTTGGGTCATGTCAACACTGTCCCCTTTACAAGTCTGGCTAACTCAGGAATGTGATCATGTTATTTTAATGAACTCAGGGAGAAACATTTAAACTAGCAGTTGATTCACCTAAAATCAGCTTCTTTGCAACAGCTGTGGGCAGCCACATTTTTCCTTGAGTTTCACAGGCACTTCATCCTTGCTCATTTTCACTGAGCCATCGTAAGTGTTGATTCAGAGGGCCACATTCCACCTCTGGGGGTTTCATCTGTCACAAAAAGATGCAACATTCTGGTAACCCACAGTAAGAAGTGGCTGATTCCTTCAAGGTCACACAGTGAGATGGACTTAAGACCAACACAAAGGACAGAAAAGCTGCCAGGTGATGAAGAGAAAGTCTGTGCTATAACATATTAAGATCCAGTGAGCTACAGCTCCGAAGGAAGTGGCAGGGTGTCATTGCTCTGTGCAGGGAAATGTTATTTTTTGCCAGTTGACAAATGGAAGTGACAAATGTGGGACTTCTATTCAATGTTGGTGCTTGTTTGCTGGTAGCTCTGCAGCAGCACTGAACTGTAACTCACTGTGCTGATTTTCTCTGGCACTTCAGCTCAGGAACTGTCATTTCTCAGTCTTGTTCTTCTTTCTGTCTCTGCACTTACCCACTGCAGAGATTAAGAAATAATAACCCTGGACACTTCTTAGGCAGAGACCTCCTCTAGAGCTGAAGTACATCTGAAACTACGCTGAGTGTAGATCAGAAGCTTGGCTAGGACAAGGAGTAGGTGGTCAGTTGGATATTTTTCCTCCTCCATACTAAGTCTCAGCAAAGCCTACAGAATATCATGTCTTCCTGAAGAACTTCCTATAGAGCTGTTGTGAAACAGCTGAAACTCAGTGAGAGGGGAAGAAAAGACTGGTATATCAGCTGCAAAGTGACTTTCAGAGATCAGTGCCTTGGAAATTTGCTAGGCAGAGGAGGGCTTCCATTAAATTTTCTGCTAATTTAAGAAAATAATTTGTACAGATAGAATTCTCTGGTTATTTTTGTTAATAATTAGCCTCTAAAAATAGTGGAGCTCTACTTTTTCATGTGAAGTTCAGCTTACTGCCTGATACTGAGAAAAGGTCTAAAAATAACTGGTTTTATAGTTGATTAGCACTTTCTGGTTCTTGTTCTTTGTCACTGGAGAGTCAGTCGAAATTGTGCTGGGGAGGGGAAGAGGCCAGTCAGTGATAAGCTAGTTTACCTACAAGAAAGGTGCTGTGAGCATTGATGGTGCTCCCCCTGACCTCTCCTCAACAGATTTTCATGCATTTGCCAGGGTGATTTAAAGTAGCTTGAGAGTACCAGATCCTTTTTGTTTCCTTTCCATTCATTTCCATTGCCTTGCCTGTTCAGCAAGGCAGGCACTTATGCAGCAGCGATGATAGTAAAAACCAATAAGAAAATCACAATGGAAAGTTCACACTTGTCTGGCTTTGTATCTTCATAGCTCTTTATGCAATGATCTGCAACAAACTCTTCCTCTTCACTGCATTCAACTTTGATATTTTCAGTGCAGGCTTCTATAACTTCTGTTGCTATTTCTACAACAAGCTGCGCCTTGTGATGCGAGGCGTTTTAAAGTGATCTGGCACATGAATATCTCTCTTCACTTGAAAATCAATAAAAACCTTCAGTCACATTTACATTTCTGTGTACTGCTTCCAGATAACAGGAGCATGTCCTCCCTGGGTTATAGCTGATCACAAAGTGAAAACAACTGCTAGGGTTTCATGTCTTAGAGGATGACCTTGTCCTTATTTTGTTTTTCTTGTCACAAAAAGAGCTGACTTGCCTAGCCATCCTTAAAATAGAACTAATTACCATCTGTTAACAGGCCCCTAATGCTCTGACTGTAGATCCTTATGCACCATTCATGGTTTCACAGCCATGATGATAAATTGTCTGCAATTCAGAATTCATGTGGAATTACATCAGCTTGCCTGGGTGACCCAGCACACATTATGGAAACTTCCTCTATAGAGCCTTGCATACTGAATGTTGGACTCCACAGAGAAATGCAAGGGCAGCCTTTTAATCAATTTACACAGTGGAAGTATTCAGGCAATGCTGATGAGTCCTCTCTGTTGCATGCAGAAGGAAGGACAGAGAAATGAGAAACCTAGATCCTCCTTCCAGCTAGTCCAAGTTGGTGCAAAGGCAGCCCTGGAAAACTGAGCCCCACATTACAGGAGGAACAAGGAGCTGAGTCGTGACTTGCTAAATAATGATATAGGCTTTGAGCAACTCCCAGGGAAACATAGCGTGGAATGATTTCTTCATTCTGTATGATTGCATAGCCAAATCTACCCAAGCAGCAGGGAACATGACTCACCAGCAACCCTGAACTTTGTTCACGTGCGCACAAGAAGAGCCACTTACCCTTGTTCCAGCTACTCCCTCACAGTACTCAGCCACCCTAGAAATGGTGCTGGATTCACAGGTCTTGGTGACTCCTCTCAGCCACACATAAAGCTGAGTGTGTTTCCGTCCTGTCTGAAAAAATGAGGCAAGGCTGCTGCAGTTTGACTACTTGTATTGCAGAATACGAGGGGAAGGGAAAGACTTCACAGCTGCAGTTTTAAGCCAGTGCTGTTTGAGCAATATGACACTTCTGCAGCCTTCTCTCTCTGCCATGCCAAACCTGAAAGGGTCTTGGAAATGGTTAGGGAGAGTTCAGTCCCTGAACAGCACCCCATGGCTGTGTGCTACTTGTTGATGGCATAGAAGTGCTTGCCCAGACAGGCCAGGTGGGACATTAAACATCAGCATCAGTGCAATTAGTAAGCATATAACATTAACAATTATCACTACCAAATATAGAGGTGACTCTGCAATGAATGCCCAGGAATGAAAGTGATATGGTTTATTTTTAGAGTCTTCCCATTTGGGACTGATATTTTAAAATCATCTGGAAGACCTGATGCATTTTATTAATGCAGAGATATTTCTTTCCCTTGTGTAACTCCCTGAAAGGCAAATCAGAAATAAAATGACATTAAACTTGGAAAAGCTCTTTATTTCCCAGAGGCTGTAGCCTACTTCAAATGAAAAATACTGTTATCAGCTTTTCCTCTTTCCAGTTTCAACAATAGACAGGCTGTAGTCTTAGCTCAAGCCTTCCCTCTGAACAACCACAAAAAAATAAGCCTCTAATAGCTCTGTCAGAACAACAGGCTGTTTCCCCTTCTTATATCTGTGCATCTTGATTTCTTTTGTTCTAGACAGTTTTGGATGTAGCACTTTAAAGGCAAGAGATCAGTTGAAACTCCCAAAATGGAGACATCTCAGAAGGAAAATTTGTTCCAGGAGAACATACAACATGGTTTATACCTACTGCTTGTTTTTTTCTGGATAATTGAATGAAAGAGGAAAAGTGTTCCATGGTGATCAGTCAATTTAAGTGCTCCCTGGCCTTTACTGGCTATTTTAGGTGTTAGGTGCTCTTCAAATCTTGATAGAAGTGATACGAATGATGTAATATATGGTTGTCAATAGCAATTGTAACTCTCACAGTTGACCTCGGTTCTAAATTTAAAATTCCTGTGATGATATCAGAATTTCAGAGTCAACATTGATAGGCTTGGGACCACACATTAGGGAAACTTTCTGTTTTTTCACTACCAAGTTAGCTTCTACCAACTGAATAAAGAATTAAATTAAATTTAATTAAATTTAATTTAATTCTCATCTTCTTCAGTTGCAAAAGGAGAGACTTAAAATTACAAGAAGGTAGGAAGGATTTTTTTTAATCTTTTGTTTTTATTTGCCTTTCATGAATTCTTGAAAAGGGTCAGGGTGTTCCACAGAAAGCAGGGACTTGCAGTGTTACCATGTCAGATGTCGCTGTAAATCTGTGTAAGTCCAGAAGCTTCAACCAGCAAGAGACACTGGCTTTGTGAAGCTGCTGGTGTGCTGCTCTGTGGTCCACACACCAGAATAAACTTTTCAGACTGGATTCTGGAACAGGATAATGGCTGCTGTAACATAAACCAACCAAAAACTTCTTACATCTTAGAAAGGCGCTATATTCAGGAGAGCTCTGTTAGAAAGCATGCTTTTCCTAGGAGCCCTGATATATGGTACTGAGTCAGGAAAAAGCTGAGAAGTCTGGAGTGTCTCTCAGAAACACCTAGCCCTGGTGGTCTAGCCTGTATTTCCCAGCCTGCCAGATTTAATTACTGGTATCTATCTTGTGTCAAAATAACCAGGATGTTTGAATATTTCCACCTCTTCTATTCCTAATTATGGTGAAAAATTGAAAGAAAACCACAGGACATCTAGCCACAGATCATCACAGCTTTCTTTATTTATCTATAGTTCTCCTTTATTTAAATCTTCAGCTTTCAGATTCTTGACTTACGTGGCAGAGACCATTAAACCACAACAAATCCATATGCCGCAAGTGTGGAGGCAACAGCACGGTTATACACGGAGATCCGTTTCCAGATTATTGATAGCAGTTAGATTAGTCTCTACCCTATGAAAAGAAGAATGAATTTAGCCATCTGCCAGCTGTAGTTTGCTTTTGGTATTATCCACCAGAGGACAAGGCTTCTAAAACACGATCCCCTGCTGAGCTGAAGCTGTGAATCCCTGGCTGTGAGAGAAGCGGGTTTGAGGCTTCAACCAGCGCTTGAGAACCTCCTCACTGTGCAACTTACCTCACTCCTAATGAGGCTCAGGGGGCTCCAAACAAACAGATGGACAACAGAGTCTACTGACACACCATCTGCTCAACACCACAGAGTACAGGTGAAAACACAAGGCATTTCTCCAGCTGTTCCTTGCAGCAGGGATCTTGCAAACCAAGAAGGTGTTGCTGTGATATTAAATCTAAAATAATAATAGGCATTATATCTACCAAATGCCAAAGATAATCAAAATGCAACCTTCTCGTAAAGAAAGCTGCCTTTCAACACTTTTAAAATAATTCTTTGCTATCCTTCCACAAGGTGCTTCGCAAAGAATAAATTTCAGCTAATACTAATATATTTCTCTCATCTTTTCCTTTTGTTCTGTGCTGGACTAGACTTTTCATGCCCTGCATGGGACATTCTACTCTACATGCATTGCAAAATCTCCATCTTTATGAAAAGTAACACATGTTCAATTAAATGTCAACATCTGTAACTTGTTGCTGGTTTTTTTTTCCCGATGGCGCCGTGCACTAAGCAGTCATAAGAACAGATTGGATGAAGAGCATTTTAATTACATGCACACAGAATGGTCTAGAACTGCTCACACATTTATAAATAATACAAATACCTAGTATCATTCCTGTCCTTAAATTTTGTCAACTCATTTCCTGTAATCTCAGTTCTGTTCTGTTACATGTAGCTTTAGAAGGTTTTCATTCCTGAGTGGCACGTCGTCATTTTCTTATAGTGTGTATTCTTTAATCTCATGAAAGCAGGTTCTGTTCTTATTGTGTGTACAACTATCAACCAAAATTTATAACCTACCTCATAATTTGCACTATGCTTGCCACCTGTATCTCCTGCACAGTGCAAATATAACTATGTCTTAATATCATAGAATAGTATGTGTGGAAAGGATCTCTGGAGGCCATCTAGTCCAGCACCCTGCTCAGATAAAAGATAGCTTTAAAGGCTGGTAAAGGATATTCTCCTGCTGAGTTCTGCAATCTACACAGCTGGAGACCCCACAGATCATTCATTTCAGTGCTTAAACTTTATTAGGGAGAAGAATTACTCCTGCATACCCAGGAATATAGGAAACTGGAAACTGGATTGCTTATTTTATGACCCGTCACTAAGAAAATTCTGGCTTTACCCAACAGACAGTCCCCATTAAAAATCTTTACAGTATGAAGTACCCTGGGTCAGATCCATGAAGGTATCACTGAGCCCATTTTACATTTACATATCTAAATTTCTTTTTAGCTTCTGCACAATAAGTAACAACTTTGCAAACATTATAATCTTTACCTGCTTTTTTTGCTACTTGGTGTTATTTCTGCTGCAGCCTAAGTGTGCTGACCACAACTTTATCATACTGATGACCAGCTTGCATCTTTTCCTTTGAATTTTTGAGGATTTGGACATCTAAGGTATAATCTAGTTCCTTGTACAACTGATCAGTCTCAGTTGTTCTGGACAGAGGCTTTATTCTAAAGCACCAGTGTTTTCACAATATTTTTCCTATCACCATTTCGTAGGGGTGTCACAGTTGTAATACCCTCTGAG